>NC_090897.1:16852965-16855465 GCF_040956055.1 Brachionichthys hirsutus | reverse complement strand
CGCACCATGACAGCTTACAAGAGGGTGGGGGCAATGACTCCCTTATGAATCGTAATGAGTCCATCCATCCATCCATCTTCTACCGCTTATCGCGGAGACTCCTTACGAGTCTTATTGTCTTGATCGTGTAGGTCTTTTGTTTGTTTTCTGCTCCAACAGGAGTATACGTTTCTGGACTCGGCCATTTAGAACTGAAGAAGCCTCTGAGATGGGAAGTGAAACGTCTTCAACCGAACTTGAACAATCCATCAGGCATCCTTTCCCAGTTGGGATCAAGCCCAATGATCGGAGAGGAGGAGAAATGGAGAGAGTCAACTGTAACAGTGAATGTGTGTGCGTATGCTGGTGAATATAAGTGAGTCCGTCGGGTGAAATGGGTTATAGAGGCAAGACAGAGAAAGGAAATCCTTTTATGTTTTATCAAACGTTTCCCTTTAGAAATTCAACACTCTTTTCAATATTGAGTCTTAAAATAATGTGCTCAAGACTTCAGCCTGCCCACTAGAATTAGTTGGACCATTTTTAGTCGTAAATTATTCTCAGAAACAAAGAGAGAGTCTCTTTTTTTGTTCTCTCAACGTACGGGTCTGAGCAAATGCCTTTTAAAAATCTTTAAAATTGGCCATTCAACTCAAAGTTACTGAGTGTAGCAAAAATGTCGAAGACATAAAGTCGAGGGAAGATTGAATAAAATAATGCGAGGGGACAGATTAGTCATGGAGTCGAGCCCACACGCTCTTTCAGCTGCTGCACAATGGCACTTTTTATAAGCGGCCCCCATCTCCACAAAGGCTGCGTTCAATATATCGAGGATGATACATGGTCAGACGTGTAATCTCTCTTTGATTCTCTGCTCTCATTCATCCCACAACCTTTTCAGCCCTGACACTGATGAGCGACTGGGCTTGATCACACACACACACGCACACACACACACACACACAACACAGACGCACACTGTCCGCTGGGCAGGCTTATGAGACGTGTGACCATTAATGTACTTACGTGTCTGTATGTTTGCACTGGTAGATTTGCGTATATGCACATTATTGCATGTTCTCTCTGACACACACACACACACACACACACACACACACACACACCTGTTCTTAAGAGTTCATTGCAGCCACAGCCTGTCCTGGCATCTCTCGCTGACGTGCACGCTCTCTGTGGTTTTATTGACCGGACTGTTCAGGTGGCGTATGCACAGAGCCAGCTATTGTTGTAAGATAATAGCACGCAGCCTGACGGAGGCTTACAATTAGAAGTGATATTGGATTTTTCATATTGTGAAAATGTTGTGGTTCCATTCTCGGCTAAATAACTGGGAATGATCTTTAAGGTTCTACCTGTTGCGTCATGGAATGTGTGTGGCATCACTGTCGCTGAACGTGAACTGAAAGTAGCGACCCTCGAGGGCAGTTCAATCTTTTTATTTTTTTTTCAATTCAATTCAGTTTTATTTATTTATTTTATTTTATTTTTTATTTTTTATTTTATTTCTTTACCGCCGTAGAGGGCTGTGCACACCGCAGTGAACACACAACATGGACAAACACAAAGTGACAAACACACAGTGTTCTGAGGAGAGAGTGCAATGGATTTATTTGTGCTCCTTAATTCTACCCCTTCCATCCAATCATCACCAAGAGTTGTCCCAATACACCAGGTTCACATCAGCCTCTAGAGGAAAGTATGGATCACCAAGTTCTCAGGAGATCTGAGGAAAAAGAGAGAGAGCATAGTGAGAGCCACAAACACTGACCCAGCAACCTCCACTGACTCAGAGACCTGTGGGCGGAGTTAACTCTCAGATTGAGTTTTGATTGGTGCTGGAGTGGTGGATCTGGCATGCGTGAAACCTCCACCTAAGAACGGGGCAGCCATCCCGGACCCAACAATGGCAACATGAGCCCCCAGATCACCCCAAGCAGCCACAGCAACCCGAGAACGGCCCCCGGGGCCCCCCCAGAGCCACACGCAGAAGAACAGCCCAGGGCCCGGGGGCGACCTACACCAACACAGCCGACGAAACCTAGCCCAGCGCAGCGGCACGGGGCACAGCGGGCCGTTCAATCTTTACTTTGTCTGAAAGCCTAGTTCAAGCCACGGAATGAGAGTCTGCAAACGGGAACCGATTCATCTCAACTTGACCGGCAGGCAACATTGAGACAAGCAAGTGCAGCTTGTCATGCAACCAGCGGCTGGTTTTAGAGGTGAGATACGTACCTGCTGTGTCATAACGTGGATGAGGAACATCCGTGTCTGTATGACTCGGAGTTACCGGCACTGTCAAACCGCTTTGTCCTCTTCTCCACTTGCACTCACAGTCAATCTGCGTCATTCACGCAAACACTCGCAGGACACCGTCCTTTGGTTTTTGCTGTTTCACAAGACTACAGGAAGAGAGAGAGAGATTACTGACATATATTTATAACATGAATAATCATAGGAAGTCAGCTGCAGTATATTATTACCTCCAGCAGGCTGCTTGTGTTTG
>NC_090897.1:16720465-16847965 GCF_040956055.1 Brachionichthys hirsutus | reverse complement strand
CCCTTAAATGTAGCACATCGTGGCACAGCAAAAGCTTCTTTCCACAAGCTGTGATGACCCTGAACAAAGCACTTTGAAGCAGTTTTTATTTTATATATATATATATATATATATATTTAAACTTTTCTCATAATGTCTTTTATTATATTGTTATTGTATTTTAGACCATGGTCCTTTTATTGTGGTATTTGTGTTTTTTGACTTTCTGTTTTTTATATCTGAATGTAAGACGATGCACTTTGAGCTTTATTCCAATGTGGTTTTACCCCGCAAATGGCAATTAAATAGATTATTGATTCTTCTTCTTCGTGAGTTTATGGGAGAAAGACGGGGTACACCCTGGACAAGCCACCAGTTCATCGGAACCAATTTGCCTAATTTTGCATGTGTTTGGTGGGGGGAGATGGCCAGAGAACACGGAAGAGAACCCACGCAGAACATGCAAACCTCTCAGTTGGTTTTGAATCTGTGACCTTCTTGCTGTGAGGCAACAGCGCTTACCACTGCGCCACCATGCTGCCATTCACCTGCATTCCGTAGTGTCGAGGTATGGGAGGAAAGGAGCGACTGATCAGTGAATAGAACTGACAACACCAGTACAGTAGTCCCTCGATATAATGCGGTTCATTTTCCGCGACTTCGCTGCTTCGCGGAATTTTTTAATGCAATTTCAGATTTTTTTTTTGCACTTGAACGCGCCTTGAAACGGCGCAAGGACGAAGAGGCGCGGTCGGAGGAACTGTGAAATACGGGCGAGTTGCTATTAATCATTTCTCATGTGTTCAACCTCGTAGGTTGATCATTCAAATTAAATTCGTTATTTCTAAAAGCTATCATGTTTATTTGTGAAGCATTTGTTTTATAGCGCTCTTATTCTCTGTGTAAAAAGAGGCTTTTATTTTGTAGGAGCATAAACGTCACGTCCCTTTTGGGTTTTGTTTCTTCCTGTTGCTACATGTAGCCGCTGCCGTTCCGCTGTGCTAAGCTATCCAATAAAGCAGCATGAGAGGCTAAAGACAGCACGAGTAGAATATTTGTTCTTCTGCACTCCAAGCGGCTCTTTCCTCGACCTGCACGCCTTAACATTATTAACAGGAAAACGTTTACTGTACGTACTATATATTTATATTTCTCAAACAAATGTTTAGTTCTGAAAAGGTTTTGATCTTTGGTTTCATTCTATAATACTGAAACAATCTATTTAGATTAATGCCTGACTGTTAAACGTGTATAAAGTGTGTGGTGAGGGGTTTTACAGCCTTAAAACATTTATGTACATGTATAATAATTGTAAAAAAATAAAGATTACTACATTGTGGATTTCACTTATTGCGGGTTATTTTTAGAACATAAAATGAGGGACTACTGTAACTGCAAATACATCCACCATGCGACACGCCATGCCGTCCACCAACACACAACACAGACACAAACGCATGTGCATGTGTGGGTGCGAGATAACGAGCAGCTACCAGGCTGCTACGCTAACCTCATGACCTGTGGACCCAATCTCAATGACATTTCTGATGAATGGATGATTCTCATATGTCTCCTGTCACTGGCTTGTTGTTCAACACATCCTGATGAGAGAGATTTATTTTTGGACCAGATGCAAATAAAGTAATAGCTGAGGGATTCAAGAGAAGAGAGGAGAGGGAAAAGGAAGATGGAGAGAAGAGCGGATGAAAACATCAAGGAACTGCTTGTGGGGAGGTAGAGTGTGTTCGCCGCACACCGAAGGGGGCGAAGACGGGGTTGGGCTCGCAAAGACAAGCCAACAGAGACATGAAGTGCTAAACGTAAAAAGTTTCTCAGGCATTGTTTAGAATCTCTGAGAACAACAAGGAGCATCATTTAGACCCCGCCCCCTTGTCTGTTATCCTTTTCCATGTACCCAAGTACATAAATAGCTATCTTAACAATGTGATGCTATTTTGAATGGGGGCTGCTTCTCCCCGTGGAGTTCCACGAGTGAACAGGTGCGTTTTAATGCTTTCATACAATTAAAACAGAATCCACTTTCCTCCTCCCTTCCCTGTTTTCACCGGCGCCCTCCTTTCATACTTAGGTTGAATTGATTTAGTTTGTCTAATTAAACTCAGAGTAAGATGTTAATTAACTAACAAGGTCACCCCTCTCTACCACAAAATCTACCACGGCTACCCTTTCTTCAAAAGTATTTTCTTCAGTGATTCAAAGGGAAGTAGAAGAATGGTGTTAATTGCCTATATGGATTGTCCCATTTTTACATTTGAACATCTTTCCCACCCAAGAACTTTTCCTTTCTTGGGACTTTTTAAGCCTTGAGAAAACGGGGATTCATTTTGCCATTGTTCCTTTCTCTCTGGTCCTCAACTCAACAACGATGTGCCGACTCATCACAATATGGTCTTTGTCTACATTTACCAAGTGTCCCCTTTTGCAGCGTGGAGGAAGACAAGTGAACAGATGGGGTCAATGGTTTGAGATCCTCAGCATGGACAGATGTTTTACCCTGGAAAATTATTTGGTACAAGACAAGTGTAACAGCATTTAAAAAATATATATTTTAAATATTTTGAAGGACAAAAATAAAGAATACATGAATACCTTGACATGTGAGTATAATTCGTTCCAGGACTGAGCTTGTAACGGATTACCGTTTTTTTCTTTATTCTGTGCGGCACAGATAAAAGCGTTTTCCATTGAATCATGGATGCTGAGTGTCCTCAACACATTGACCTGATTACAGTTTATCTCCAGAAGAAGTTAAAGGCGTCCCCATGACCCGCGTGTCAAAGGGAGGAGACGTCCCACCTCTATTGGTTCACAGCAGGATTTCCAACCTCTCCTCCCACATGCCTCTGTGAGCTTGTGGTATTTGAGCCGCTTGAGCTCATTGGCCTCTCCCATGCCGTCCTCCCCGTGGACTCCAAGTAAGTTTTTAGACACAAAGTAAGTGCTGATTTGATTAATGGGGGGGCCTGGGCCCGGAAGTGTTTTTCTGTCTAGCTGCACCCCTGGTCACACTCTTAAAGCAATGACCTTTTGTCACAAAGAGCAGAAAGCTAAGCTCTGAATGTAGCCTGAACTTTGCACTCTCAGAGCATTCTGTCCAGAAAGACAGAGAACATGAAGAGAGAAGAGAAGAGGGGGGGGAGGAGACGAAGAGAAAGTACCAGAGGCAACGGAGGACAGAGGAGTGGGAGGTAAATTAGGTGTGTAATGTGAGGTTGATGTGAAACGATGAGTGTGGTGACCTCTCTTCGAGAGCCGGCTTTCTCTTCAGCGAACCTTCCTCTTACTGACATCTGGACAAGCCTTCTCCTCCTCATCCTCCTCCTTCCTCCAGATACACAGTCTGCGTTGACCCAGAGATCCTCCTCGTTTCCTTCCTGCTGTCTGTCAGTGGACTTTAAAAAAATCAAACAATAAGGTTTATATCTGGATTACATTTATAATTTACACCTAAACATGTCTAATGTGTGCAGATTTGATTTCCCTTGAAATTTGCATTTCAACATTAAATGAGAATCTATCTCTGGAATGTTGGGTGATTGGATTCATTATCTAATATTCTGTCTACTGATCTATAGACGCTTCTTAAAGTCTTCATAAACTATGATAAATGTTGCTTCCACAACTACAATGCATTAAAAATAGAATTTCAAATCAAATCTATGACAAAAGTTTTTCTTTTGAGATGTGACTAAAACGCTCGTGGGTCTATCAGACATTCAAAAATGAATTGTGTTGTCCTCCACTTGTGTGTCTCGTCTGTCAGTCAGCACAGGGACAATTCCCTCCTGCTATTGATTGACATGTGCCAATTGACATTTCTAGACTTGGTGAAGTGACAGCAAGTTAATGACAGTTTGGCTTCAACGCAAAAATCAAAAAAGACTTTGTTCAAAAAAAAATCTAAGGACTTCATCTATAATTCGACAGAAGACGCTGAAATAAAGGGGACGTAGAGACACGGAAGAATGGCCGACCTGAAGACACGGTTTATTTGCCCCGTCCTGCCATTAATGCCCCAGTAACTGTCAGTACTGTTGAGTCCAGTCGCTGCTGCTGGGCTGGGGCCTGTTGGGTCGGAACCCATGACGGCTTCGCCCGGCCGGAGGGCCGTTTATCTTGAAGGAGTGGCGTTCAGGTTTGTTGCACCCGGATGTCTCCTTACGGTCCTGCTTGTCTCCAGCTCTTGTGTCTCTTTACGGTCCTGCTTGTCTCCAGCTCTTGTGTCTCCTTACGGTCCTGCTTGTCTCCAGCTCTTGTGTCTCCTTACGGTCCTGCTTGTCTCCAGCTCTTGTGTCTCCTTACGGTCCTGCTTGTCTCCAGCTCTTGTGTCTCCTTACGGTCCTGCTTGTCTCCAGCTCTTGTGTCTCGTTACGGTCCTGCTTGTCTCCAGCTCTTGTGTCTCCTTACGGTCCTGCTTGTCTCCAGCTCTTGTGTCTCGTTACGGTCCTGCTTGTCTCCAGCTCTTGTGTCTCTTTACGGTCCTGCTTGTCTCCAGCTCTTGTGTCTCCTTACGGTCCTGCTTGTCTCCAGCTCTTGTGTCTCCTTACGGTCCTGCTTGTCTCCAGCTCTTGTGTCTCTTTATGGTCCTGCTTGTCTCCAGCTCTTGTGTCTCTTTACGGTCCTGCTTGTCTCCAGCTCTTGTGTCTCCTTACGGTCCTGCTTGTCTACAGCTCTTGTGTCTCCTTACGGTCCTGCTTGTCTCCAGCTCTTGTGTCTCGTTACGGTCCTGCTTGTCTCCAGCTCTTGTGTCTCCTTACGGTCCTGCTTGTCTCCAGCTCTTGTGTCTCGTTACGGTCCTGCTTGTCTCCAGCTCTTGTGTCTCTTTACGGTCCTGCTTGTCTCCAGCTCTTGTGTCTCGTTACGGTCCTGCTTGTCTCCAGCTCTTGTGTCTCGTTACGGTCCTGCTTGTCTCCAGCTCTTGTGTCTCTTTACGGTCCTGCTTGTCTCCAGCTCTTGTGTCTCCTTACGGTCCTGCTTGTCTCCAGCTCTTGTGTCTCCTTACGGTCCTGCTTGTCTCCAGCTCTTGTGTCTCTTTACGGTCCTGCTTGTCTCCAGCTCTTGTGTCTCCTTACGGTCCTGCTTGTCTCCAGCTCTTGTGTCTCCTTACGGTCCTGCTTGTCTCCAGCTCTTGTGTCTCTTTACGGTCCTGCTTGTCTCCAGCTCTTGTGTCTCCTTACGGTCCTGCTTGTCTCCAGCTCTTGTGTCTCTTTACGGTCCTGCTTGTCTCCAGCTCTTGTGTCTCCTTACGGTCCTGCTTGTCTACAGCTCTTGTGTCTCGTTACGGTCCTGCTTGTCTCCAGCTCTTGTGTCTCCTTACGGTCCTGCTTGTCTACAGCTCTTGTGTCTCGTTACGGTCCTGCTTGTCTCCAGCTCTTGTGTCTCGTTACGGTCCTGCTTGTCTCCAGCTCTTGTGTCTCCTTACAGTCCTGCTTGTCTCCAGCTCTTGTGTCTCCTTACGGTCCTGCTTGTCTCCAGCTCTTGTGTCTCCTTACGGTCCTGCTTGTCTACAGCTCTTGTGTCTCGTTACGGTCCTGCTTGTCTCCAGCTCTTGTGTCTCCTTACGGTCCTGCTTGTCTCCAGCTCTTGTGTCTCCTTACGGTCCTGCTTGTCTCCAGCTCTTGTGTCTCCTTACGGTCCTGCTTGTCTCCAGCTCTTGTGTCTCTTTACGGTCCTGCTTGTCTCCAGCTCTTGTGTCTCCTTACGGTCCTGCTTGTCTCCAGCTCTTGTGTCTCCTTACGGTCCTGCTTGTCTCCAGCTCTTGTTTCCTGGTTTATTTTGCCACTCGTTTCTGACACTTTACTTCATGCCCCTGTGCTTTTCCTCCCGTGTGATTACCTGCCCCCTCCTATCTGGCCACCCCCCCACCCCCCGTTTACCTTCCTCTCTCGTGTATTTGGCCTGGGTGCTGCAGAAGTTTCAGATGCCCAGGTCTCAGTGTTCGCCGACATTTCGCTGACACTGTCCACACTGTCCACTAGACCTCAAGGAGATCTTCAACGAGGTCCATTGCTACCTCCTCGGCCCCTCACTGTTCTTTGACTTGCTACCTGGCGTCACCCCTCCCAGAGGGCGACTCTAGTCCCCGTCTGCCCCTGAGATGCAGGCTATCGAGGAGAATATAGATTCCTCGCTGGCAGCTGGTCTCATTTGTACCTCATCCTGTTGCAGGGGGTTAAGATGCTTTTTTTTAACCGAGTCCGACCTGAGGAAGGCTTGCCCTTTGGTTGGCACACGCGAGGCGGATAAGTGGGAGGCGGTTTTTAATATTCCTGGTGTCCCTTATGAACATTTAGTCTCAAGAATGTCGCAGCTGTCTTCCAGGCCCTCGTCAATGATGCTCAACATCTTTGTGTAATTTTCTCCCCTGACGATGAGACTGTTTCACCTGCTGAAGTGAAACATACGGGGGGGGGCATGATGCCTGTTTTCCCAAAAGTGCCTGAAAACCACATCACACGTTACTGCTCTCATCTTTATATCCTGCAGTGTCAGGTTGTGCTGTCTACAGCCCCCCCCCCCCACACACACACACACCCTCCACATACACACTTATAGATGGTGGAACTGCACTACCTCTGACATCGCTGTCCCGCCTGCCCTGTCCCCTGTCTGTCTCAGCGTCTCCTTCCTCCCGGTCACCACGCTGCAGCTTTGTGTTCTTGGCAGCTTGGGTGAATTGGTCACACCAAAGTGAATTCGTTGTCTACATGTGGCCCTGCGATGAGCTGGCGCCTCATCCGGGGTGTACCCCGCCTCTTTCCCGTGGCCAGGCGAGATAGGCTTCTGCACGGCTGGAGATAAGAAGCTTGCCTTCGTCTCGTCTACCAGAAAATGGAAGGTTGGATGATTTTAACGAACGTTTTTCAGGATGCAAGACGTCACACCGGAAAGGTATGCAGCATTTGATTTTTTTATTGTAATCTTTGATTATATTGTGTCTTTCCACTTCTAATCACTCCGCGGTTCTGTTTTACGGTGAACCGTCACTAACAGACCGATAATAATAAGATTTACTGCAGCTGAGGCCTTGAGGCAAATATTTTATGCCCAAAGTGGCGATGAAAGCAGCTCAATTAAGTCAGAATTGGACATTGAAGATATAGATGATCGGCATGAGGACATTTTAGAATGTCTGTCATAGATACAGGAAGCAGCGTAAATATGATGAACACAAATAGAGCCAATTAAGAGAACTGCTTCATAACAGAAGTCCATTATTTTCCTAATTACCCAGCTCATAAAGTATGTGAAAAGCAGATTTATTTAAAATAATATTGTGTATTTGAGTGAGTTAATTAACAGTGCCTCCGATCACAGGCCCACTCGTCTCTCTGGCCGAGCGGGCCAGCGGGAAGCTCACACGACGAGCGCCTCTGAGCAGAGGGATGCCTGCCTCACTGATTGTCACAGCCTGTGAAGGAAACGTCAGGCGATCCTGGGCGACATCGTTCAGATCAAATCTAAACGGACAAAATGCATCAGCATGCAGATAAGAATAGTTGTACCTTTTCAAAGTGGCTCCAGCAGCAGCCCCAGCCTGAGCATCTCCTCTCAAGATCTCCGAGTCGGCACGTGGAGACATGAACTGAAGGAGAAATCTGTGTGCTTTATTTTAGGGCCGCTCTGGCGCCTGCATTTAAATGTGTGCAGGCCCCTGAAAATGGCGCTTCACACACAATGAACTGGTTTCTCTCGTGGAGACAGTTGCCCCATAAACCGCCCCTGACATGATTGTGCAGCGTGCACACTAACGGGTAGCAGAAGGAGATTACTATCACTACTAATACGACTTTTACATTCTGGTAAAGTGTCTGCGCTAAAAGCCTGATCCAACCTCCATCATGCTGCAAGCCTTTTTCTGCTGCTCTCTGTTTAAACTGTCCGCTATCACTGTCGCTATCTACCCCCCCCCCCCCCACTGGCTTTCTCTGCCCTCGCCATACAACTGCACAACACCCCGTCCCCCTCCTTTTGTATTTATTGCTGTATTTATTTCTGCTGAAAAGCCAGTCTAGTTCATTTGCTAGTCGACTGGGCAGAGCAGGACTCCTATTCTTAGGCTTTTATTAACATCATGGGCTGCACAACAACAGCTACCAAATCTATTATTCATTAAGTGTAACCAATATAAAATTTAAAACAGTCCGGGCTTTTTTGTGTGGAATTATGTGAGGTCAGCATAATTTTCTGCCTATTACTAATATCTATATCATCTTTTCCTTAGTCAGCTCTATTTAAATATGCAATCATTTACAGCGTTCTGACTATATGTGTGTGTGCACACCCAATTTTCAATATTCTTCTAGTAGACTTTTTATGCTGACATCAATGGCAAGCTATTAAAGGCAGTATTTCATTATTGGTTCCTCTTCTCCAGTGGTTATTTACAGTCCCATATATACTAAGCACTGATATTAAAGGAGACCATTTTAATGAGGCGCTATCTGCCGTGGCAATACGTCTTTCTCCGAATGAGATTGTGTTTAAAGATTTTATCAAGAAATGGCTGTTCGGCAGGGTTATGTTTTGTCCATGAAATATGCATTTCATATCTCTTTCATTTCATTAACATAATTTAATTTGTGCTTTGCATTCTGTGCATAATACATATTTGATTTACAAAACAAATATTTCCATTAGAAAATGAATTTCATGCACGCAAATGGCAGAACTGAAAGACGTATTGTAAGGAAATAAGAAGAAAAAAGAAAAAACGGAATTGTATTATCTTTGATTCGGGGGGGGGGGGGGGATTCCTTGGCAATGAGAAATACACTGAGTAGATATACAAGTGTGTGTGCGTGCAGCGGCTTGTGCTTGTACTTGTACTGCATGTCAGTGCATGCTTGTGCAGCTGGTATGTAAATGTGCATTACAGAAGCAATGAAAGCTGTGGGCATATTGCATAAACTTTAGAGCAATATAGCTCAGATTGATTTACATGCCTTGCACGGGGGGGGGGGGGGGGTCCTGATAAGTGCACCAGTGCTCTTAACATCAGGAGGGGCACACGGATCCGTTTTGAATCTTCATTTGGTGTTTAAGAGTGAGGCCCGCACACACACAGAATATGTAGAGCCACACATCAAAGGGCTTTCCTTTTTGTCTCCGAGGTGCGTTTGTCGACGCACATATCTTTAAAGTGCCTCTACTTGAGAGATGTTTAGCTCCTTTTCCTCCCTTCTTCAGCCACCAGTGGGAAAGCTCTTTGGCCTGATAAATTATGAAGTCCTTCCCCTCTTCGGTTTCCACTCCTTTCTCCCCTGGAAGGCTGCTAGTTTTAATTAAAGCACTTCACCTTGCTTGTTTAAAGGCTATCACGGGCCTCGTGATAACTTTGAGGGAGTGTGAGCGAGAGGGAGATGGAGCGCCGGGCTTTGGATAACACAAAGCGTTCAAAACCGGCCCTGGCATGTTCATATTAATTTGGCTTATCTCTGAGAAAGGGGGGGGTCCAGGTTGGAAGTGAGACAGATCCTGGGATTTAATGAGCTCAAAATGTAAAGGTAATGTCAAAATGCTGCTTTTTCTTTCCTCCCAAGTTTTCCTTTAGGGGGGGGGGGGGGGGGGCAGTGAGGGGTAACCAGTATTAGCAGGGATTTCAGGCTTCTTGACGTTGCTGCATTGAAGGAATGGCTTAAAATAGACAGTGGCAGGTAGAGGCTGCGGCAGGAGAATGAGCGGAGGCTAATACCTGGGCTCGGCTCCGCTTTGTCGCTACGCTGATAGCAGAATGCTCAGGCTGGTTCAACCTAATCGCTCTCCTCTATCCCCATCTCTCTCCATCACTGACTTACTTTCTTCCTCTTTCCTCTGCCACAGAGCTGCTCTCTGTGATTCCCCCCCCCCCCCCCCACCCCCGCGCTTTGCATCTCTTTTCAAACATACCTGCCCTCCCACAGTCTTCCATCTCTGAGGTGTTTGCCTGCCCGCCCGGTTAGCAGGAGCTAAGTATTTCCAAAAGTCTGTGACGGGTGCATGCGAGGTGATGGCAGGTGGGGATGGATGGGGGGTGTACAGGAGCTAAGGGAGGTGATAATATCACGGTTCTCCGTCTCTCCCCCTCGTTTTAAGGCAGCGGGCGAGTGTCTCAGGATGACTTTTTTAGCATAAGCCTCTTCTGAACTGTAGTGTTAGTACTTAACACCCCGGTCTTCAACGCAAATCCCAAATGAGAGGTTTGAGATTGGAGTTTAAAAAGAGGGAAATTGTTCCTGATATCCTAATATGTAAGTTTGCAGGCTGCTTCCTGAGTGTGAGCGTGCAGGAGGCTGGTACTTATAAGCATGCACCCAGGGTGTGGTGCGCACAGAGCCTGCTCTTCTATTGATTTTCCCAAGGCAGAGTGAAACCTCATTTGTTTCAGTACACAGAGCAAATATGGTTTATTCTTGTTTTGCTTCATATAAACCACACAACATGCATTTTTCCTGCTGTGCAGCTCTCTTGATAAGGCACTGTTTCTCCAGCTTCTCAGGTACAGTCGTTAGGTGTGTCGTCTCCTACGTGCCAAGCAGAACATTGGACATCCACATCACAAACGCTAAAGAAATATGTGTAAAAGTTATTTATATACATTCTGACAATAGCCCAGTCCTGCGCTGTGTTGGTTCAGATTATGCTTCAGGCTACGGTGGCCCTGAAGTGCAAAACACAACAACAAATCGTAGCGCACACAATAAAGAAGGAAACGCGCAAACAAGAAAAAAACACACACACAAATAAGAAATAACGCAAACATGAAAAAACACACACACAAATCATAAATCACGCAAACAAGAATACAAAACACACACACAAATAATAAATCACGCAAACAAGAATACAAACACACAAACAAGAATCGAAATCACGCAAACAAGAAATGAAATCACGCAAACAAGAAAGCTCCAAACCGGAAATGCTAAATATCGGACATGTCCAAACCGGAAATGCTAAATATCGGACATGTCCAAACCGGAAATGCTAAATATCGGACATGAGGGGTCTGGTTGCTGATTGGACAGAAGCACTGTCAATCATTCTGACTTTCGCTACAGGTTTCTCGTAATTGAGCAGCAATTAGTAGCTATTTAGTAGTAGGTAAGAGAACAGCGTGAGATACGAAAATATGTTTTGCCGTTATTGTGGTAAAAAGTTACCCGAAGAAGACCGGCCGAACTATTGCAGTGGTTGTGGCAAGAGACTTCAAGGGATTCTGGACAATGAACCAACCGCATGTCAATTATTGCATCATAAGTGTGTCCCGCATCAAAATAATTACTAATAATGTCTTCGGTGGCAGCCATAATTACAAATGAACTTTCTCAGCAATCAGCATCCGGACCTCTGCATGTCCGATATTTAGCATTTCCGGTTTGGAGTTTTCTTGTTTGCGTGATTTCATTTCTTGTTTGCGTGATTTCTATTCTTGTTTGCGTGATTTCATTTCTTATTTGCGTGATTTTGATTCTTGTTTGCGTGTTTTGTATTCTTGTTTGCGTGATTTCGATTATTGTTTGCGTGATTTCGATTATTGTTTGCGTGATTTCAATTATTGTTTGCGTGATTTTGATTCTTGTTTGTGTGTTTTCTATTCTTGTTTGCGTGATTTATTATTTGTGTGTGTGTTTTTTCTTGTTTGCGTGATTTCTTATTTGTGTGTGTGTTTTTTTCTTGTTTGCGCGATTCCTTCTTTATTGTGTGCGCTACGATTTGTTGTTGTGTTTTGCACTTCAGGGCCACCGTATCAGGCAGCTGTAGTTAAACCGTGTTTTAAGTCTGACTCCTGGTTTGACTGTTTAAAGAAGGCTGCTCTTCTTCCTCCTCAGTTGGACTCTCCCATTAGCAAAGAAGCTCCCCAAAGACGTTTGTTTTTTATTAATTTTTGCTAGTTTACGGCTGTTTTTAGTAACATATCACGTGAACAAGAAAATTCACAGGCGAATGTTACATTGGAGAAAATCTGGTCGTTTTTCAAAATAAAACACCTTTTAGATAATAAATAATAAATAATAATAAATTGTATGAATGAGTTCTTCTTTCTGTCCGGCCCGGTAACAAATGCCTCACGGACCGGTGGTTGGGGACCGCTGGTCCAGCCGTTCCAGAATACAAGGGATCGTCTCGACCAGTGTTTCCCAACCTTTTATGAGCCGCGGCACATTTTTTACATTTACAAAATCCTGCGGCACACCACCAACCAAAATGACACTCTAACACAGTACATATTAGATTAAATGTTTCAGTTCAGTGAGTTCCTCTTGCTCCTTTGAAGTCAGGTCCTTTCCAGCACCGGATCCTGAGCTGTATGGGTTCCTAACCCAGTCAAGGCGTTCTGTGGAGGCTGAACAGAAATAAAATGACAACTTCTCCTCAAGAGTTTTCAAATGTGGGCCAATCACCTCACACATTGCAGCAGCATTTGCCATCATGCAGTTCCTCGGTGAGTGGGAACATCTCAAGGTTGCCGCATCAGGGTGGAGCATCTCGTTTACCTTTACAAGATGGCAGTATTAATGTTTCTTTTTTGATTTAGCTACAAGTTCAGCAACGAGGTAGCTAGCTTTGAGGCCTCTCTCCTTTACCTTTGTGGTTTTTCTAAAAACAGTTGCGCGTTTCTCATTGTTTGTACGTAAGCGTACAGAATAGTCCATCGGCTTGTTCTGAACTGAAGGGTGTTCCGTTTGGAGACGGCGTTTGAGCTTGCTTGGCACCATGGAGTTATTGGATAGCTTCTCACCACACACCAAGCCCAGCGGAGTCGGTGCCGCTGCATCCCCGGTGAAAGTAAATCCAAATGAAAGATAGCTTTCGCTGTGTTGCCTCGAGCTCACCGTCTTTTCTTTATTCTTTGGTCGACCACTCATACCAGGGCCTTCATCTGGGTCTGAATTTTGTCCAGGGTCCTGTTTGGCATTTGCATTTTCTCTTCTCAAAAACTTCTCCATCGCTGTCACTTGCTCGTCTTGCTGCGATCCCAAACTGCCTCTGAGGATGACCCTCCTCAAAGGGGAACCGAAGCGCTCACAAAGTGTAGAGTAGGCAAAAGCCAAAGCAGGAAGAACTGGTTTTTTCGGAAATACTTGTTTTCTGGGTGGCTCGGTGGCGCAGTGGTAAGCACTGTTGCCTCACAGCGAGATGGTCGCGGGTTCGTCTCCGACTTGTGGCCATTCTGTGAGGAGTTTGCATGTTCTCCCCGTGTCTGCGTGGGTTCTCTCCGGGTTCTCCGGCTTCCTCCCACCTCCAAAGACATGCAGCCTAGGCTGATTGGTGACGCTAAATTGTCCGTAGGTGTGTGTGTGTGTGTGGCTGGTTGTCTGTCTCTGTGTTGCCCTGCGATGAACTGGCGGCTTGTCCAGGGTGTCCCCTGCCTCTCGCCCATCGACTGCTGGGATTGGCTCCAGCTTGGCCCGCGACCCGATAACGGATTAAGCGGTTGGAAAATGAATGAATATTTGTTTTCTGTTTTTTAATAAATGCGTTTTTTTTTTATCTGCCACACTGTAAATGCAGCGCAGTTGCGTGACATTTATTTTGAAATGTGCGCTCTTATTTTGTAGTGCAAGGAGAATGCACTACAACGATGGAGTCTGAAGAGCGGTCTACGGGCGGCACACACACTTTATTACAGCACAGACACCCGACAATGGTTCATGAGGCGATATGAGATAATTTCCCACGGCACACCTGACGATCTCTCACGGCACACCGGTTGGGAAACACTGGTCTAGACATCGGGGGTGAGACCGCAGACACTGTCGTACACTCGATTCGCTTGCTCGCTTTCTGGCATGTCGTTAAAACACGCCTTAAACAGACAAAAAACAACAACAGACCATGTGCGGACGTAAAGTGCGACTGTCAAGTTGCATAGGTCTGTTCCTCTGGTTCTTTGCTATTGTTTAGTGCACACACCACCTCCCCACCACCACCCAGTCATCATTCAGCTTCTACAGGGTCATCAGCCACCACCACCACCAGTGTCGGGACGTAAAGCGGAATATCTATCTGCTGCTGCTGCTCAGGACAGACGAACTTTGATCTGCATCTCCCAGAAGAGCTTAAGTTCCAAACATTTTCTGACACCAAAGACTTGCTGCCAGATCACATATCACGATATGTTTTCATCACAACATCTGTGAGCATCAAGACACGTGTGCAGGACATTAGTCTCAGACGCAACCAACTGCAGATAAGCAACACGCTAAGCCTCTCGTCATGGCTACGGCGTGGCTCCAGACACCACAGCCCAGCAGCCAAAACAGGCGAGAAGGGAAGTCCCTCCTCAGAAAACAACACATAGCAAACATATCCCCTTCCTCAAACAAACATGTCCCCGTCTCCGCTTTATCACCTTTGCCTGAACAAAAAGCCTCTCTTTGCTCTGTGGCTCCAAGTGCAGGTACCTCCGCTTGTTTGTTAACACCAACACCAAGCGAGGGAGGTGGGGGGGGGGAATCAATCTAATACTGCAGAACTATCAGATCATATGAAATTATGGATTCTTGGTCTAAGCATTCAGCCCTTGTCTGCCGAGCTGTGCAAATCAATTCAAACAGACACAAAGAGCAAACACACGGCGAACGCCACAATAGGAAATAGAAGCGAGCGGAGCCTCCCTTTTTAAAATATGCCGCTACATATTTGTTTTGTGGATTACCATTCTGAAATGAAATTTGAACAGTTACTTAAAATAACATGCAAAAGATATTCTACCCCCCCCATCTCATCCATCCCTGTCCCCTTGTTTGAAGCAATGGTAGAGGCCACAATGCAAACAGATACACAAAGCTGCTGCGATGCAGATTAGTTTTTTCTGAAACGTATTCCGGGGGCTTCGTCCCCATTGCAGGGTTGTCTGTTTATTCCTTTAGATTCTATATGATGTTACTGGTTGTCTGTTTATTCCTTTTTATTCTATATGATGTTACTGGTTGTCTGTTTATTCCTTTAGATTCTATATGATGTTACTGGTTGTCTGTTTATTCCTTTAGATTCTATATGATGTTACTGGTTGTCTGTTTATTCCTTTAGATTCTATATGATGTTACTGGTTGTCTGTTTATTCCTTTAGATTCTATATGATGTTACTGGTTGTCTGTTTATTCCTTTTTATTCTATATGATGTTACTGGTTGTCTGTTTATTCCTTTAGATTCTATATGATGTTACTGGTTGTCTGTTTATTCCTTTTTATTCTATATGATGTTACTGGTTGTCTGTTTATTCCTTTAGATTCTATATGATGTTACTGGTTGTCTGTTTATTCCTTTTTATTCTATATGATGTTACTGGTTGTCTGTTTATTCCTTTTGATTCTATACGATGTTACTGGTTGTCTGTTTATTCCTTTAGATTCTATACGATGTTACTGGTTGTCTGTTTATTCCTTTTTATTCTATACGGTGTTACTGGTTGCAGGACATTCCTGTAAGGGTTTGAGTTATAGTGATGATGCAGTGAGACCAGTTCTGCTGTGACACCAGTTCTGCGGTGAGACCAGTTCTGCGGTGAGACCAGTTCTGCTGTGACACCAGTTCTGCGGTGAGACCAGTTCTGCAGTGAGACCAGTTCTGCGGTGAGACCAGTTCTGCGGTGACACCAGTTCTGCGGTGACACCAGTTCTGCGGTGAGACCAGTTCTGCTGTGACACCAGTTCTGCGGTGACACCTGACCAGAATATGTATCAGAAATGCCGTTTGGAATGAAATCAAATTCATTCACTCAATCAATAAACTCGCTCAATTGAAGTGCTTTTTTATGAAGCAACAATATCACATTGCAAAGAGAACAAAAGGCCTCTTGGATCATGTTCCACGGAGCGACGGCACCGCCTCCACCTCACTCGGGTCCATTCCAGCCTACGTTCAAAGCCTCCTGCTTTAGTCCATCGTTCAAACAGACCTTTGGAGCACTGAAGAAGAAAACAAACACTTTTGCTCATGGAAGTGACTTTTTTGTATTTACCCTCGCCGAAGGGGAGGCGAGGGTATTGCAATTGGGTCCGTCTGTCTGTTTGTCTGTTTGTTTGTCTGTTTGTCTGTTTGTCTGTCCGTGCACATAACTCAAAAACGAGTAGCCCAATCGACTTGAAATTTATACACAAGCAAGGTTCTGTCCGTGGCTCGGTTCTCCCCGAGAATGGCATTGATCGAGATCTGGATCCAGATTCTAGAACTTTTTAAAGGATTCTTTAACATTGCGAGATAGGGCACTTTTTGACATTTTTCTTAATTTCTTCGAAACACATGGCGGTATGGATCTGAAAAAAATCACACCTAAGTACTCCTTAAAGGTCTATGACCATGACTAATTTCGGCCGGATCCGGATCACAATCCGGATCTGAGAGCTAATTTTCGTTCTAAAATCTGCATTTTTCAGGAGTCCATCCTGACCTCAATTTTGGAGCTAGAGACTTCAAATTCGGTGTGCACACTCATAGTTCATTCTAGTTTCATATATGTTACAGTTGTAGTTGTATCTTTTCCCGTTCCAGAGCAGCAAACTAGAGCAGGTTTGGCCCCTCTGATCCGGAAGCCCTGTTTACTGTCTCACAAGATCCAATAGTCTATTGGAGGCGGGGTCTGCAATCTCTGATTGTCGTTTTCTAGTTACCCTCGCCGAAGAGGAGGCGAGGGTATTGCAATTGGGTGAGTTTGTTTGTCTGTTTGTCTGTCTGTCTGTCTGTCACTTTGTTTGTTTGCTTGTTTGTCTGTCCGAGCGCATAACTCAAAAACTAGTAACCCAATCGACTTGAAAATTTTACACAAGCAAGGTTCTGTCCGTGGCTCGGTCCTCCCCGAGAATGGCGTTGATCCGGATCTGGATCCAGATTCTAGAATTATTTTTACATCTGGAATCATGCCTCTGCTGTAAACTGCCACTTTAAGAGGGAGGGAATGGCATGATGGGAAAAAGAGTCCAGAAGGAGTCTTGTAGTACGTTCCGGAGCAGCAAGCTAGAGCAGGTTTGGCCCCTCTGATCCGGAAGCCCTGTTTACTGTCTCACAAGATCCAATAGTCTATTGGAGGCGGGGTCTGCAATCTCTGATTGTCGTTTTCTAGTTACATCTGGAATTGTGCCTGTGCTGTAACATGGGAGTGTCACTTTAAGAGGGAGGGACACAAATGGCATGATGGGAAAAAGAGTCCAGAAGGTGTGTTGTAGTACGCAGGAAACAAAAATATTACTTGACGTTACTGAACCGAGGACTGTAATTAAAAGTTTCCAAACGAAGATGAACGTGAGTCCAGTCGTTCATTTCATTTCAGGGGTGCAACATAAAAGTTCTATCTTTTCCCGTTCCGGAGCAGCAAGCTAGAGCAGGTTTGGCCCCTCTGATCTGGAAGCCCTGTTTACTGTCTCACAAGATCCAATAGTCTATTGGAGGCGGAGTCTGCAATCTAGTTCTATTTGGTAAGTGTTAACCTGAGAGGCAGCTGGTGCTGAAAGGGAATCCTCCGCTGAGTCAGCACTCGTATTATTATTATGATAATGATGATATGGCTCTCGGATGGTCAGTCCTGGTGATGGTCAGTCCTTCTGATGGTCAGTCCCCGTAATGGTCAGTCCTGCTGATGGTCAGTCCTCCTGATGGTCAGTCCTCCTGATGGTCACTCCTCCTGATGGTCAGTCCTGCTGATGGTCAGTCCTGCTGATGGTCAGTCCTTCTGATGGTCAGTCCTGCTGATGGTCAGTCCTCCTGATGGTCACTCCTCCTGATGGTCAGTCCTGCTGATGGTCCGTCCTCCTGATGGTCGGTCCCCGTAATGGTCAGTCCTGCTGATGGTCAGTCCTCCTGATGGTCCGTCCTCCTGATGGTCCGTCCTGCTGATGGTCAGTCCTCCTGATGGTCAGTCCTGCTGATGGTCAGTCCTGCTGATGGTCAGTCCTTCTGATGGTCAGTCCTGCTGATGGTCAGTCCTGCTGATGGTCAGTCCTGGTGATGGTCAGTCCTGCTGATGGTCAGTCCTCCTGATGGTCAGTCCTCCTGATGGTCCGTCCCCGTAATGGTCAGTCCTGGTGATGGTCAGTCCTGGTGATGGTCAGTCCTCCTGATGGTCAGTCCTCCTGATGGTCAGTCCTCCTGATGGTCAGTCCCCGTGGCGGCTCCTTGATGGGCGCTGTGTGATTATTTCCGCTGGTTTAACACTCAGTTTTCATCCTCCAACACATTTAGAATAAATTAATTGACACGCTATTCCACGCTGAGTGTGCGTGGGTCGGGCTTGATTTTACTTTACTGGATCTTTGTGCCCCCCCTTTGGTATTTCTTTTGTAGGTTGCGTTTGAAGCATTTTTCTCTGTTATTTTGATATCTTTTCTTTGTTGCTGTGACCGTGCTGATTTTATTTTACTATAATTATCTGTTGGGTTTGTTTGATTTTGTTGGACAACGTTCTCCTTTTTTTTAACCTTTGACCGCATCGACGTCTTTATTAGTGTAAGTAGCTTCATGTATATCGTTAAATCCCTGAACTGCACCTGACCCCCTCCTGCTACCGGACTTTTGATCCTTTAACTGAACTCCCGCTTTACTTTATATCGACTGTGACATCTGGTGTTTTTAAGGATGGCTGAAAATCTAAATCAAGTGAATTTGACTCAATTGCACAACCTTCTGGAGTTTATAAGTTTACGCAGAATGTTCCTACAATCTTTGTGATAAAACAGTGTCGAAATGTAGCTTAAATGTTTTGGGAATCTGTTGGCTCGCTTTATCTCCGCCCCTACTAACGTGAAATCACATGACTCACAACGACCTATCGGATACCATGAATAGAACTTGATGTCTGTATTCGTGTACCCAGCTTGCGGGGGGAGAGATGCTTTCTTGTGTATGTGTGTATGTGTGTGCACATGTACAGGTCCGTGTGTAGCATGAAGTCAATATTAAATCCAGATGTTTCCCGTGTTCCTTTGTATTTGGTGAATGATAAAGACATTTTAGTGTGTGTGTGTGTGTGTGTGTGTATAAGCATTGTTACATTCTACTCTGGAACCCCAAAATGCGGAGACAGAGAGGAGAGAGTCACTTTAAAGTCTGTCTAATAAAGAATAACCAAAAACACTCTGAGAAGAGACGGGCTGGACGCCAATAAATAACCAAAGATCCACAGCCAGGAAAAAAAAAAGCAAGGCAGACGGGCTGGACTCACAAAAATGCTAAATCAAAAATACACAGCCACAATTTTAGTTCACAAGTCACAACCTGAAAAATTGGCAGAGGGGCCGACTGGCATCTCGGAGAGAAACACAAACCATGGGAGGAGTACGGCAGCTTGCAGGCACCGAAGACAAAAATCAGAACCCGGCGGGTACTTTAACAGGTGAGCAATGAGTTAAGCCGTCCGGAGATGGGAAGATGCGGCACAGGTGTGTCTGCCACGCCCACCGTCGAGAGAGGAACACGCGATCAAAATCTAGGACTAAAAACGAACCCTGAATATGTGTCTATGGCAGAAACGGAGCACCCCAGGGGAACAAATGTTCAACCCGCTGAACATTCATGTCATTTTGGAAAGTTTCCTTTTTACATTTTTTCTTTGCTTCTAGAATGTCTGTGTAATATCAGTGTAAATACTGTTTTCATTACGTCAGAACGAGAGCTCCTCAAACATGTCCTCCGTGTCCCTTGGCTCTGCTACACCCTCCAAACTGCTTATCAAGAAGCTCCTCTTTTTGCGGCTCGTTATGAGGATGTCTTCTTCTGTACAACTACAAAGTAAAAAAAGATACAAGTTGTCCTATTGACTCTGTACAGTTGATATTTTTAGTACTCGGCACACGGGGGGGTGAGAGGAGAATGCTTTTAGCTTTAACTAAAAGCACGAGGCTCTGAGTGACAGTCTCAAAGCTGGAGCAGGAGAAAGAAACGCTGTCAAGTCTAATCAGCATGCGAAATCTTTCATAGAGAGAAGGCGGGCGTAAGGTGAGATATTGTCAAATGGATGGCTGCGTTATCTTTGTCAAACCTGTTACTCTTGGTGCTGAACCTGTTGCTTGCTGAAGCCCCTTTTAAACTAAGCAAAGACAAGATAAGTAGAACACAAAATAATTCAAAACGCAGCGAGTTGTAGAAATAGGTTTAAAAATATATATGCGTGTCTCAAAACTGAAAGCTGCTCCAGCTCATCTTTTTCTCCTGCCAGTCCAGTTTTAAAAGTCAATCGACGAGGGTTAAAAAGTAAAAGTCAGACGGCTATTAGTCACACTGACAGGTAAATGTTTTTAGACGCACTAAATAGTAATGTAATAAAACACTAGGAGGCTCTCCCGTGGGGCGTGCAGGGACATGGACTTCATGGTGCATTCACTTGCACCTCGTAAACTCTTATATCTATACGGCTATGTATGGAAAAGCGTTTGAGCACCATTAGCGACTTCATGGTGCATCAAATTCAGAAATCTATTCTTGAAGGTTGTTAATGTTGGAGCGTTTCAATTTTTTTCTCATTTTCTACGCTGAAATGCGGATACGCATGTCCTTACTTTTTACAGCATTAAACTAAATCTCAGAAATAGATGAGATTATCAAGTCATATTCTGGTTTTATACCGAATCCCTTTTCGCAGGCTAATTACTAAGCAGGGGCAGGTTTGTTTGTTTTTTCTGAAACTTGGCCGGTGATTTGAATAAATTTCAGATTCACCAAATCATTGTCCAAGAGCGGCCGCAGCGTCTCGACCGCATGCGGCTCGACCAGACACAAACTTTTGTAAATAAAATGTTATTTTCTGAAATACAGCAGAAACAAGAGACAATCAGAGATTGCAGACTCCGCCTCCAATAGACTATTGGATCTTGTGAGACAGTAAACAGGGCTTCTGGATCAGAGGGGCCAAACCTGCTCTAGCTTGCTGCTCCGGAACGGGAAAAGATACAACTACAACTGTAACATATATGAAACTAGAATGGACTATGAGTGTTCACACCAAATTTGAAGTCTCTAGCCCCAGAATTGAGGTCAGGATGGACTCCTGAAAAATGCAGATTTTAGAACGAAAATTAGCTCTCAGATCCGGATTGTGATCCGGATCCAGCTCAAATTAATCATGGTCATAGACCTTTAAGGAGTACTTATGTGTGACTTTTTTCAGATCCATACCGCCATATGTTTTGACGGACAGAACCTTGCTTGTGTAAAAATTTCAAGTTGATTGGGTTACTAGTTTGAGTTATGCGCTCGGACAGACAAACAGACAAACAGACAGACAGACCCAATTCCAATACCCTCGCCTCCCCTTCGGCGAGGGTAATCAATCATCCTCTATTTCAATGGAAAACTATTCTCTAGATATTGTTAAATCTTGCTGAGTAAGAAAACAAAAGAGACATGATGACAACAGCTCCTCCAGAGGTAAAGAAACACTGACGGACGCATGAAGCAGAATCAGAACAGGATTTTGTGCCTGTTCACAACCATCGACAGCCAGAGCGTCAGAAAAGTGTGTTTCACCTTCCAGCTCTCTTCCTCACGCCACTCTCTCTTCATCCTCCTTTCATCTCCTACAAGAAAAAACACACCATGCGATTCCTTTTGTTGTCGTCCATTTTTCTGTTTTTCCTTGCTGAGCCCTTCACCCAACATGTCAGTCGCCCCCACCCCCCCCTGCATCCTGCCCTCGGAGCTCTGAAGGGCACCCAGGTGCCCAACGGTTTGTTGTAATGAGTGCTAATGAGCCAATTGACAGCCGCAGCACTGTGTGATTGGTGCTGCGGGCTCTCACCATGTGCTTTACAGAGCACTTCCTGGCACAGGCCCCCATCCTGCTGGATCTGATCCCCACCCTGCCCTCCATGGAGTGAATGCTTGATAGTAAATGATTGAGGTTCACTCATCTTTCACCACAAAAACTGTGCTGTGAAATATTTGGTCTGTGTCAGTACCATCATACAAATATTCTTATGATTGGACACACTCTTTTATATAAAACAAACAGCTCTAGTTGCATGAGGAGAGACTCCAGAATGGTGTCAGGGCCTGGAAGGGGTTAAAGTCCTGAACTCCATGTCAAAAGTCATTTAGTGTAACTCCACGAGTCACATTAAAAACAATCAGTCCAAATAGCGACGTCTACGAATGACTAAATGACAGGTGGACATTTTTGTCCACTTTGAACTAAATGCATGTCCTGCTGTGAGCCTGTTGAGTGTTCTTCAGGCCCAGAGGACTTTGACAGAGCTTCACGCAGCAGAGCTGCAAACACTTTGGAAGAAAACCAGCTACTGAGGATTCTGTGTAGAAATGGAAAGAATGAAACATTTAACTAGACAAGCCCTCGGAGAGCAGACCTCCGCCGAGCAGCTCAGTCCCCCGATATTGTGATTTACACCAAAAATAATGGCCCGATATTTATTTTATCCTTATTTTGAGATTCCTTCATCTAGTTTATATCAGGCCACTTTATGACTGTGATTTCTGGTCCGTGAATTGAATGCATATTTTACAAGATATGTTTTTTTTGAAAAAGCCTCCAATATAAGTACATTTAGATCGCAACAGTATCCGCAATCTGTCTCCGATCCGGATGAAATACGGTGGCGAGATAGAGATCCCCCCCCCCCCCCCTACATGACTGTGTCAAATTCCATAAACATCAGTCAATAATCAACCGAGATATCGAGGAACACATTTTGAAGCTCCATTGTTTGTGACTGATCCGGCTCTGTCTCACTATCGCTTCCCTATTCATCTCCTTGTTTTTGACTCTCCTCCGACCTGCCATTCTCTCTCTCTCTCTCTCTCTCTCTCTCGCTCTCTTTCGCAACACTTTCTGCTAATCCTGTAAAGTGCCTTGAGATGACTTCCTGTTATGATCTGGCGCTATAGAAATAAAACTGAATTTAATTGACTGCAATTTTACCGAAAGATTCAAAGCGATCCAGAAACCAGGATCTCTGGATCATCACCAAAACGTCATCATCTATTCCCGGTAGCATCCCCAACACTACCTGGACATTTCATCAACATCCGTCCAGACCTTTTTGAGAAATTACAAGACGCATGCAAACATGCCTGAGCTGTTGAGATAAGCAACAAGCCAATACTTTACGAACTTTGTGTATTCCCTGAAGTATTACAAGCATGGAATCCACTTTATTAGTGCTCATCAACATGGCCGGTTCTGTGCTCTGACTTTGATTGCTCACGGATGTCCCACTGTAGTGCCTGTCAGGCGAGGGATATTCCTCCCGCGCCATCCCTCCTCTCCTTCCCTACTCCTGTCCTTCCTGTCATCGCGGTGGCAGCGGGAGACATCTGGACGACTGTCACGGTTGACACGGTTGGTTGATGAGCACTGACAAATCCCCGCGGACGGCAGGAAACAGGAGGAGAGGGCTCTCGTTGCTGCTGATGGACTTTGTTTTTGTGTGTTCTGGTAGCGGTGTTTGCAACATGATGGTGAGATTAATAATCTCTGTCACATGAATGGAAATTATCCTCACATGTGGACACAGTGGAAAAAGACTTCCTGGAGCTAGAAGTTTTTGGAAGAAGCCTCTCAGTCTGCAGGAGGACCGTCACGGCCTGATGAGCCCTGGTTGGCTCCTTCCCTTTCAGGCTTTACAACATTCGAACCGAGCAGTTTCTTAATATGTCAAAACAAAGACGTAGCTCGAGACGTTGCGCAGCAACACAACGGCACCGTTTACCCTGCATGCACACTCGCACTGTCGGGTGTTCTCGGTGCACTGGCATGCATCACGGAGTGCAGATTCAAAAATCGGCCACACATCAGAGATAAGTGATACGATAAGACAGATAAGTTCATAAATCCTGTAATAGTAGAGTAAGAGATTATCATTTATAGGTACACATAATCAAAAGGCTTTCAATAATTATGTGTTATAAATACTCAGTGTAAAGATGTGTACACCACCATCCTGGTGTACATGATTAAATTTGTTGCAAATTTAGATAGCGATGGATTTAGGAATATAAATATCGTGTAGACTATTTTTATCTTATTTTTTTATTTTCTTTACCATTGGTGGAAATGACACAAAAGTATATGCAACACAACGCAAAGCAACAAAGCAGTCCACCGCGGAAGTGATTTCCTGCAGGGGTGGGTTGGGTCAGGCAAGCCACAAACATGATACCGCCGCTCTGATCCGGCCGCGCTGTCGGCGCCACAGGCCCAACCCTCCAAAAGAAGTTTCACAAAAACCTGTGAAATAAAAGTAATCAAGCATCAAGTAAAAACGTGAAACCCTGATGATAGTTAAAGCCACGAAGAGATGCTGATGAAAACAACCTCCTTGTTTCAGCCAATAAGTTAATGTGGTTGATATATTGATCCGGCTGAACGCATGTCTGGCATGTGCTACAGTCATCAAATGACATTATGCTCCGTCAGACATGACTCGGATGCTTTCTAATTCACTTCCTCTAATTCAAGCCGAATTCCTGTAAATCATATTGTGAACCTCTTAAAATGAGGTTAGTAAGACAACGGCTTTAATCGTCATTAAAAAACAAACAACCATGATCAACTTTATAGGATTAAAGGAGACAGTGGGTATTCATGTGTTCCCCACAAGAAATTGGCTCATATAAAAATGCAGTAAGACCAAACTGGTTTAAAGCTGAATACATTATGTGAATATTTGAAGATTACTTTGCCAGCCGCAGTTTATTCAGATTGTTAATTTGTCTCTTCTCTCGCTTTATTCTGTGACATGTTGTTAAATATAAAATGTATATTTTTATTGTCTGATATGGTGGGAATAATGAGAGTTCTGGAATAAAGTGGTGGTGGTGGAGCTGCATTTAGTGGATGTGAGTTAAGCCCTCCCCTTGTGCATTTACTGAAATACCCCTCAAAGACAACAGTGTTTGTCATTTATAGCCCTCGGCACAGAGTAATGCTGTATAAAGTTGCATTGTAATGACATATAGAAACGGTGATTACAGCCTAATTCAATTGCTCCCTAATCTCATTTCCATAATGGCCTTTATTTGGAACTTCAATTTATTGTTTTCCCAGAAATCATTATGCAATTTAGCCCTTAGATCCATTTTGAATATGTGCGCTCACTGCAACACGCAGGCGTGTGATAAGATGCACATGCAAACAACAGAGAGCTAGGGTGAACATACAAAACACACAAAGAGACCCACAACAAACTTTCACACAATAAATTGCACGTAGAAACAGTCATGGAAGCACACACACACACACACACACACACACACACACTGACGGCATTACGGTAATAGACAGGCGGGCCCAGCTGGTATATCTGGTGGCAGCAGTGTGAGAAAAGAGGTGGGTCTTAATGTGCAAATATTAATGATCCTGGGTTTGAGACTCTGGACACGCATACATCTTTCTGTGTCTGTGTATAACAGACCAAGTTTGTGTGTGTGTGTGTGTGAGCACGTGCACTTGTGGTCAATTGCCAGAGGGTGTGATCTGGCAGCCTGGATTGAATCACTGGGACCCCTCTCCGTAAGATGACTATCATGATCTTCCAGCCTCTCTGAGCTCCTCTGATATGTCTATCCCTGGTGACACAGCTCGATCTGGGCTGCAACGTTTGGCCAAGTCACCAAGATCACCATAAGCCCATGGTAGGCATCTGACCAACGCGGGTCTTACAGCTTGAACGCTGCCTGTAACCCTGTGCAAAGCTTTAGTTCAAATAACCCTCAGTCCCTGCACAGGGTCTGAGCCGGTCTTTGAAGGGTGTGTGTTGGGGATTGCAGTAACTCCGGGATCGTCTTGGTGCTTTTTTTCAGCGTCTTTGTGCATGACAGAGCTTGGTGTGTGATAACTGCTGTGCAATTTCTACATGGATAACCTGCTCTTTCCCCCCTCTCTGTGAAGCACTGTGAAGAGCAATCATGCAAGACTGATTCCTGTGCTTTCTTAAGAGGATATATAATGCAGTTCACCTCTGAATACTTTTCTTACTAAAAACCTTTTGAAACGACTTTTCAGCAGCCACCAAGTGGAAGAGTGCGAAATCAAGCAGAACAAAATGAAAGAATATCGAAAGTGAACAAAATAAAATAGAAATGGATGACATTTTACTGCGGTAATGGCTGCTTTTCTGTCACACACACATCAAGCACTGCTCTGATATAGACAGGAAGTCCAATCGAAGACCGAGGCGATAGCTCACTCATGAGTTAAATGGTAACATTAACTATTGGAGTAAATGCTCCAGTCATCTCTCATCACGACTTGATATCTGAAGTGAAATACAAGCTCTGGAATGCCTTAAACTAACGTTAAGGGGCCGACATTTCCTTTACAGTAGTGAATGTTATTCCTGAAAGAATGAGCATTCATTTTAGTGTATTATCCAACAAGTCATTGGACCACACTTCAAAATGCTGTTAGATCAACCATCTGCTTTATGCATAGTCAGCGGTTCCATTCTTGATGAAGGAGAATTATGAAGAAATTTCCTTCCAAAATGATATTATAGGGATGTCAAGATTAACCGGTTTTATTATTACCGCGAGGTACCGCGAGGGAGGAAACTCCCTATCCTACAGCATCATCTATTGCCTGCAAACCCGCAAAGTTAACACAACAACTCACTGCAAACTTATTCGGAGCACAGCAACACATGTACTAGATGTACTAGATGTACTAGATGAAAACCACAGACAAAATGAGATCAGGTATGGTGGGAATTTGGAGTGTCACTCCTCAGCTCAGCTCTGTGTATTTGTAGGAGAGGCCCTTCCTGAAAACCAGGTCACCCGATGGAGGAAGCTCATTTCAGCCGCTTGTATCTGTGACCTTGTTCTTTCGGTCACTACCCAAAGCTTGTGACCACAGGTGAGGGCAGGAACGGAGGTCGACCGGCAGGTGAGGGCAGGAACGGAGGTCGACCGGCAGGTGAGGGCAGGAACGGAGATCGACCGGTAAATGGAGAGCTTCACCTTTCGGCTCTGCTTCCTCGTTACCATGACGGTGAAGAGAGCGCAGACGCAGGGACGCACGCGCGCACGTGCACGTTCACCCAAGACGAGAGGGGATTCTTCCAGACGTGTTTCAGGAGGTGATTACAGACCTACCAAACTACCAAGGACTGACTGGATGGTTTATTTTGCTGTTTTGGGTTGATAAGGACCCAAAATCACCATAAAAGTGTAGAAACATGGGAAAGTGAGTTTTAATAATATGTCCACTTTAACATTGTGTATCTTTGTTAAGAACAAGAGAACCTCGGCAACGACGTCACTCCAGAAGGCTTGACTGTTGGACGCATCAGTCCGTGGACGACTGCTCAACGACATAAGCCTGCTCTGGCAAGCGAATTTCCCATTGGAATCAATAAAGTATTCTGATTCTGATTTCTCCTCTGGACATGTCCAAACCATCAAAGTCTGGTCTCTCTGACCTTGTCTCCAAAACGTCTAACCTTCACTGTCCCTCTTATTGTCTCATTTCTAATCCTGTCCAACCTGGACACTCCCAAGGAGAACCTCAGCATCTTCATCTCCTCCACTTCTAGCTCCGCCTCCTGTCTTTTCCTCAGAGACACTGTCTCTCAGCCGTCCATCATGGCTGTCCTCACCACTGTCTCTAAGCCGTCCATCATGGCTGTCCTCACCACTGTCTCTAAGCCGTCCAGCATGGCTGTCCTCACCACTGTCTCTAAGCCGTCCATCATGGCTGTCCTCACCACTGTCTCTAAGCCGTCCAGCATGGCTGTCCTCACCACTGTCTCTAAGCCGTCCATCATGGCTGTCCTCACCACTGTCTCTAAGCCGTCCATCATGGCTGTCCTCACCACTGTCTTGTAGACCTGTCCCTTCGTCCTATCACAGAGCACACCTGATACTCTCCTCCCCCGTTCCAGCCTGCCTGCACACGATTCTTCACCTCCCTTCCACATTCTCTCCATCACTCTGCATTTTTGACCATAAAGACGATCAGTCCCTCTCCCTTCTTTACATCTATTCCTTGTAACTTCACTGTTCCCCCTGGGATTTTCTCATTTACACGCATGTACACACATGTGTACACACATTTACACACATGTACACACATGTACTCTGTTTTACTTCATTCCTCTCTTTTCTAGAGCAGACCTCCACTACCTGCTCTCACTGCAGATCACAATGTCATCTGCAAACATCATATTCAGAGGAGCTTCCTGTCTCACCTCATCTGTTAGTCTATCCATCACCATGGTAACAAAAAGGGGCTCAGAGCTGATCCCTGTTGGAATCCCAGCTGGCTAGGACAAAACAAGCTAAACGTGGGTCTCGGTTCGCTTGCAAGTGAACCCTGGTTCGGTTGGTATGTAGTGTGAAGGCTCATCGGACCAAACATAGGACACAATGGAGGGGAAAAAAGAAACACCAGGAAGGGATTTCCCTTCGTACTTTGCCCAATTGACAACCCTGTCCATATCCTTCTTAATCTCCACCCACTTCTGATAAGCCCAGCCCATTTCAAGTACAGATGCCATGGTGTACTTTCTCTTCCTGAAATGGCCCTAATTTAAACATTATTTTCAGGCGTTCTGAACGGCCAACTTGATGGCCAAACTCGAAGCCACCATCAGAGAGGGAGCTGAGATGCAACAGTCATTTAATTACAGTCCAATCTCCGCTGGAAGGCATTTACAGTGTGACACTGTATCATATAAAGGGTCATTATAAGGCATGACAAGATAGATCAAATGCTTAATTTCTCTGCAGGACTTCCCTTGGCCAGCTGTCCGAGTGTGGCAGGATGTTGAATCATTTCAAACCATTGTGTCGGTTCAACCAAAGGAAGGCTGATTCAACTGGCAGCTTCACATGTCAGTTCTTTTAGCCGCTCTCTTTGACTGACAGATATCTGTTGCGTCCCGTAGGGCTAACGAGCAGAGGAGGCCCCAAAAATGCAGAGACAGAGCCGGGAAACAGAATAGAGTCTTTAATCGCTCTTAAACAAAAAACACTGAGGGGTGAACGTCCAGTAAGAAAAAACAGAAAATCGCAGCCAAACAAAAGTGCAAAAAAACAACGGCTGAGCTGGTAACTAATCGAACAAACAAAAATCCAAATACTCAGCTGCGTTCAAAACGGCAGAGAATGGAACGGCATCAAAGAAGATCAGGAGCAGGAACGGGAAACAGGAGCAGTTCGGAGGGGATGGGAAACACTGACGTGCCCAACATCCTTGAGCTACGACAACGGACGTACTGAAGACAGAATTAAAGAGTGAATGCACGGCAACTTTGATACTGTGGTGTTGGTGTTTGTTAACAAATGACAGTTTGAACGTCACTTGTAGCTGATGCATACTGGGAAGGCATGCTGAATGGTTATGGACCAATGGGATGAGGCCAAGGGGGTCATGTGAGTTAGGTTGAGAAACGTTACGGTTGTTCAATAAAGTAGTTAAAACGTCAGCTCACAGTTTGTTCCACGCGAGTCTTTATTAAAACATAAAGACACGACAGATACGGACAAGAAATCTTCCACATGAGACCTGAGAAATGCCAATTGATGTTACATTGTGTCGCCACTATGCGAGGACAGTAAAGGCTTTCTATTCTATTCTACAACGGGCGGAACAATGCAGAGTTCAAAGGAAAAATAGAGCAGGTTCACATTGTCCCTCAGCATATTTGATGAGAGATAGTTACAATGAAACATCCTGGCACAGTTCATCCACGCACACACACACACACCAACAGCGCAGTGTCATAGACCCAGACGTGGGCCACTGTCACTGGCGATTGGCTGGAGCTCTGTCAGATAGCCAAGCTCTAATGGAAACGCTACAATGCAGCCAAAGTATGGGACTCATTTCAGTGATAAAGTTATATGTTCAGCCTCGAACAACCAGCGGAGATAATGTTTGGCCTCATTACAATTCTCACCATGTTTAAACAGGCGACTGCAGAACGCAAACAAAAGCAGATGAAATTTGAAAAGTATTATCAATATTGCAGATAGTGGATGCCCTTTCCAATCACAAGCTGCATATCTCGCACAGCAAATATATGGTTGAGTAGTTCATTCATTTCTATTAGGCCCTTGTATGTTTCCCTGTGGCTCATATATATTTATGCAGAATTGATGAAAAGGCCAAACAAGCTACCATTAGATATGGGTTGAATTCACTAACCTGGCCACTCTAAAGGTACATTTAAAAGGCATTCGTTTTCTGTGATGGATCTCTCGATTTATTCTGCTCCTCCCATGGAATAATTCCTCTTGTGGTCTTGGGCACAAGCCAGCATTTTAGTACAGTAGGCCGTTGCATCGGAGAAAAGAGAAGAGAGAAACCTGTCTGGGAATTTAACACATGCATGAGATTTAGGTTCCTACTGTGCATGCAGACTTATATGTGTGTGTGTGTGTGTGTGAACGCACGCGTCTTCATTTTACACTGCAGTCCCCACTCGGCACGCCACTCCATGTATTCTTCAGCTCTGTTAATAGCTGGCTGCTGGAGCAAAATAATTGTCATTTTCCAGCCAGTGGGTCTAAAGTCATACAACATAATGAAATGTATAAAAAAAGAGGGGGAAATGGCAGACAGGAGGCATGCTAAATCAAATGTAGAGAGATCTGAATAATTTAAAGCACAGGAAGGCGAGAGGAGGAGGAGGAGGAGGAGGTGCAAATGGAAAGATGGTGAAAAGTATCATTTAGGTTGACAGCGCTGTGCGTTAATGTGCGTGCATCTATGAGGGCAGTGCAATATCCAGGGTAATGGCGAATGTAGAAAGAAATGTGTAACTAAAGAGGGGGGGGGGGGTCTGCAGGGTGATCCACACTGGCTGTTGTTGACTGACTGATCGATCGATTTGCCCCATTATCTGCCCTCTGCCATCTAGCCTGCGCCCCTGATGGCGCCGTCTTTCATTGGCAGGTGTGTCTGTAACTAACACATGAGGTAACCAGGCCAGAGCAGCTCAGTGTCGTCTGAAAACCTGTCGTTTTAGCCCCCAGCCTGCGAAAGGTAGAAAGGCGTTGGGAGGAGAGGGAGTTTGGATTAACCTGTGAAAGAGGAAGACGATGAGAGGAAGGGGGACCTGAGGAGAACGTACGGTCGGCTGGGTTGAGGGGCAGCGAGCAGAGGGGGGGGGGCGACCTTGGCCAGACGGTCTCAAACGCAAACACATAAACGCACAAACGTGCAAAGGGACTCGTGCATGGACAGGAGGAAGGGTGAAAGACAGAAGTAAAGAACACCTGGCCTCTTCTCTCCCTCTCTCTCTGTCTGCGTCTCCTTTTTTTTACGTCCACATGCACACATAGAGACACACACACTCATAAATCCCCGATTACCATGTCGTACACCTGTCCAACATTATGAGGGTATCTGGCACAGGCTGCAGTCGTCTCTAGAAAAGCAAAAAGGACGCACACTCGCAAGAAAAGACGCGTCCCCTTCAAGGGAATTGTGTGTCCATCTTCACATTACAGTTGTGTGTGCGTATGGCTGCATGGTTGTGTTCTAACGTTAGATTTGTGCACGGCCTGCCGAGGCCTGCCTTGTGGAGACAGTTTTATTGTGTGTCAAGCAGGCAGCAAGCAGCTTGCCAGATTTTTTTGGAGCTGAGCTGGGCTGCAGCTGGTGATGAAGAGGAGCCAGCGTGTCATCAGGACTGACATGCACTGTCCACTGGTGGGAGGAGCTTCAGCAGGACACACCTGGGATAGGCATGAACACCTACGCTGACCAATCAGCAGCATACGACATGTGTCTGTAAATATATTTCTCATAAGCGACAGACAACTTTCAAAGCTAGTCAAGTGCTCCAGTGAAACTTGATGGATTTAGACCCAATAATAATTTGCAATCCAAAGACGCGGTTTGATCCTGCTCTGAACTCAGGATGGCTGTTGACCAGTGAGTGGCCGATGCCGTTGGCTCGTACGACAAACATAAATCAAGCCCAAGTAAAATGTAAAGATTAAGCTTCCAGCCTGACGCTGCATCCGGTGCCTGACAGCTAAAGTGTCTGAGCCCATTTCTTCGCCTTACATTAACCGACCGCAGTAATCTGAATGAAGAGTACTGCATGTCTCCAGATACACAGAAACCTCAAACATTTAGAAATGGTTTAACTTTTAAGTCCCTGTATCTGTACATTTGAGCGCTCGTTTCCTGTCAATGAATCGAGCTGAAGTAGGAAATCTATTTTGTTGGAAACAAAGTGATGACTAGATTTAGACTTTTACCAAAATGAGAGGATCTAAAGGTCGCTGTTTGCCGATTTGATTTTCCGTGCAGCGTCTTCCTCGTAAGGCACTTTGTTCAGTTTGGTAAAGATGTTAGTCTCGTGACGTTAAAACCCAAAAGATGTAAAATTGAACCAAATCCATTGACTCTCCTGAAGTTTTAGAAAAGACGCGCATTTGTTGGTCGAGAGTTGGATAAGATGATGGTGACCGCTGACCTCTCCGGATCTTCTCAATGAGAAGATTTTAAATTATAAACGGTGAAAATTGATCCTCTTACATCCTTTTGGGATTTTTGAAATAAACCATACAAGCTTGTATATTCCTTTCTGATCTGCTTTTTACATCCTGAAATTCATCTTCCTCTATTGTTTAGAAGAATTCTGCAAAAGAAATCAGCATGTTGGAAGAATAGAGCTCCTGTAATTGGACTAGCAACTAAAACAACTTTGCAAATGAGCAAAGGGATCGCACACACCCATCCGGAGGCCACCGTGCACACCAGGACGCCGTCACACACTCTGACACGCAGATTGGACCCCCCCAGAGGCTTCGGGAAATTTAAAAATTGGATCATAGAAGACGAAAGAAGTGGATTCAGACATTATTTGTGTTAAATATTTGACTGTGTGAATTACACAGTGACTTGGCTCTGTCGAAATAGTCCCAATAGGTTTATGAAAGATGGAGCTGGGGGGTATTTTCACTGTATTCCAACAATGCCAACATTTATTTAATGCCAACAAGGCGGCATTAAATAATATTATTTAATATTTTGAAGTTCTAAAACATTCATTGCTACATGGATGAATAATAAATTCAGCTGCTGTATCATTCAGAGCATGCAGTGCTGTTCTAGTTTCGTTACAGAGGCCACATGGACCAAGCTTCACGTGGAACTGGGGGCCCTGACTGTCTGTCTGTCTGTCAGCGACTGCTTCTTGGATGTTCCTGCAGATCAGGAAGAGAGAAAGGATGAGGGAGGGGGAGCAAAGTCTTGTCCAAGAAGAAGTATTATTGTCCAAGAAGCATTAGTTCTCTTTTTAATTTTAGCAAGACGAGGAAGTCGGAATTCAAATGAAAGAATCGGTTTCCATCCAGCTAATAGTAATCCATAATCCCGCCGACGTGTCTAAAGCACAATGTGGTCGCTGTGATTAACGTTAATGCCTCCCCTACTCAATTTATTGAAATGTTGGAACGAACACATTTGGTTTGGAACCAATGTGCTGGCTTGTTTAAAAATGTGGATGAGGGGGGGGGGGGGGGGGGGGTCGAGACGAAAGTGATGGAGAAGAAGAAAAGTCTTAGGAAGTTAGAAGAGGACAAAGAGGAGGTATGGATGATTTTTGTTTTTGGGCGGGGGGGTGTACGGGGAGGGGAGCGTGAAACAACACACTAACTAACTTTGGAAGAAATTTGGTCCAGCCTGGTCTCATTTTAAAGTCGGATGATTTTAATTTCTGGAAATGACACATTTTGCGGACAGACAAAAAAAAAAAAGGAAAAGAGAATGAGAGCAGAAAAGAAAGTGGTATTAGAATAATTAAACGTGGGAAGACGGTCGCAATTTCATTTTCAGCAACACTTCAAATGAATTCCTGTAATGATCCTGAAACCTTGAAAAGGCAAAATCCAATCAAACAATATCTGCTGGCCTTCATCTTCTTTGTCAAAGGGTGACTCGGCAGAATGTGGGTCAGCGCAGACACACAAATGAAGGGCAGACTCTTTGGTCCAGTTAAAGCTATTATGCCTTCAAGTGTGTGTGTGTGTGATCATTTTGAGGCATGTGTGTGTGCGCATGCCGGGGGACACACATTTGTATGTGCCTGGAAGCTTGTGTGAGCGATATAAAAATGATTATCTGTGTGTATAAGCATGTGTGTGTGTGCGTTCATGCACGTGCACTACAGCTTTCACATGTTTGCAGCTTTGGTATGACTCATTGTAAATGATGCCATGGAAGGTCAATCGTGGCTGTAGAAGGAGGGGGGGGGGGGGGGGTAATGTGTCATGTTTCCCCCCTCGCTGCTTGCTGCTGCTGCTGCAGAGGCATTTTGATTTAAAAGCATGCATGCATCCGCTGAGGGTTCTTTCTCCCTGACTGGCACCATCCAGAATAACACCCCCGGTCCATATTTTTTGGAGGAGCCTTTGCCTTGCACCCATTGTTTTTATTCCCTCCCCTTTCTTTGACCATTGGAGAGGTAATCAGGCATGAGTGCGTTGGATTACAGTACGAGTGGATGAGCAGCTGCAATGCTCCAATGACCTTTTGTCACTCATTACTGGACCTCCTAAAAAGAAGAGAGAGAGAACAAGGGAAAAAGGAAGGGAGAATGTAAAAAATAGAAAGAGGTCTTCTCTGAAATCTTTGGGGATGTTCAGTTCAGTGACCGCGACGTCTTCCTGTCTGCCTCGTCTTACCCAGAGCACGTGTTCAATGGGCTGATTGACAGAAAGTCATAATCTGATCTATGCAAAGGACGAAGAGGGGCAAAAGGGAGGATGAAGGAGGAAGAGAGGGAGGAGATGTTATAGAAAGTGGAGCAACGACACGACTTAAGAAACATGGCAGAAATGAATTCAGTCTTAATATTCAGACTCATGGATTTTTAAGTCTTCACTAAAGTCCAGGGCTATTTATTTTTAAAGTACTAAAGTACTGCATCACATGACGCGACTCACCTATGTTTGAGAAAACAACAGCGATGATTCCTCCTCACGTCTAAAGACATTGGATTTTAAAGATTGATTATATTAACAGTTGGTCGACTTTATCAAATAGGAAGGACACGTTTGGCAAGTGGGAAGAGTTTAAATATTTTTACTGGATGATTTTAAAAATGCAAACTTTTCACACGTCCACAGCAGCAGTGTTGTCCGTCGTTGTCCTGCATGTTTTGTGCTGCGCACTCGTGTGGCTCAGGCACACGCTGTGCAGACAGACACACACCACAAGTACCTGCAGCCCTCAAAAGCAACGGAAACAAACGTTACATTACAAGAACGTCTTACTGGTTAAGTCAGTGCAGCAGCAAGGCCAGTACTGGCACTGGGACGCGTGCAAAAAGACACACGTGCACCGACTGGGACTGATGCCAAGCTAAAAGTAAGAAAAATAAATAAAGCGGCTTTTATTTGTGGCGCTCTTCCTCTGACATCATCTATGCAGATGTTTGGAGACCTTAAAGCCCTCAAAGCTAAAAGCAATTCTGTGGTGAATATTGAGTGATTGAATGCATGCCAGGGAACAGGAGGAGGAGGAGGAGGAGGAAGAGGAGGACCCCACCATGAAATGGTTTCTCCCACAATTAAAGCAGTGCACCTGTGATGCTCGATAAAGAGTGCTGCACAGTGCACAGGTGTGGAACATTAGTTCTGGGGGTGTTCCTTGAGAGAGACAAGCTTCTCTCTCTCTCTCTCTCTCTCCCCTGTAATAACATACTATGGCACATGCGGTCACCTGTGGGGTGTGCACGTGCATACGAACAAATGCAATCGGCATAGGGGAATTTGCAAGCGAGGACGTGTGCTGATGTTACGAGGAAGGTAGCAATACATAAACGTGTGTAGTGCACAGCACTCTATCCTGCCATTCACCTCAGTGCACGTCAAAGCTCAGGAAACCAACGCTGGACGTGTGTCCTCATGCATGAACACAGTTCAGGCTCAGCACCGTTTTGTTTGGGTTGGAATGATTGTGGCGCATAAAGGCGTTAGCTTGTTTGTTTGTTAGCAGGATTACGGAAAAACTGCTCGTTGGATCGTAATGAAATCCAATCTGAAGATGGGTCTTGGTCTAACTTAGATCCCATTCAATTCGGAGAGCGATCCGGATTCCCGCCTGGATACAAAAAAAGTCTGGATTTTCCCATTTGCTTTTAAAATATGCATTCAATTAACTCACAGTCATAAAGGGGTCCAATATGAACCATCATGAAACGTGTCTTCTGGTTCTGATCCAGAATGAGGTCAGGAACAAATATTACATTTTAACATTAAACCATTTATGGATTCAAGAATCAGTTAAAAATACAAATCAACTCTGATTCACTTTGACTTTTTATGGTTGGTGTATAAAGATATCAAGAACAATCTAGAACCTTCTGGTGCTGATCCAGATCACCATGTGGACGGTGTAGATCCAGTTAGGAGGGGAACGAGCTGCTTGGGGGAGGTCTGTGCTCTCGGAGTGCTTTTCTAGTTCTAGTTGCTAGAGGGAGACATAAACAAATACAAGCAAACAAAAAGTGACTCAAAAATAGATTACAGTAGTCCCTCATTTTCCGCGGGGTTACGTTCTAAAAATAACCCGTAATAAGTGAAATCTGCAATGTAGTAATCTTTATTTTTTTTCAATTATTATACATGTACATAAATTTTTTAAGGCTGTAAAACCCCTCACCACACACTTTATACACATTTAACAGGCAGGCATTAATCTAAATAGATTGTTTCAGTATTATAGAATGAAAACAAAGATCAGAACCTTTTCAGAACTAAACATTTGTTTGAGAAATATAAATATATAGTACGTACAGTAAACGTTTTCCTGTTAATAATGTTAAGGCGTGCAGGTCGAGGAAAGAGCCGCTTGGAGTGCAGAAGAACAAATATTCTACTCGTGCTGTCTTTAGCCTCTTTATTGCTTTATTAGATAGCTTAGCACGGCAGCGCGGCTAGCCGGCTACATGTATCAACAGGAAGAAACAAAACCCAAAAGGGACATGACGTTTATGCTCCTACAAAATAAAAGCCTCTTTTTACACAGAGATATAAAACGAATGCTTTTTTCCATTCCATTCCATTTTCTAACCGCTTAATCCGTTATCGGGTCGCGGGCCAAGCTGGAGCCAATCCCAGCAGTCAATGGGCGAGAGGCAGGGGACACCCTGGACAAGCCGCCAGTTCATCGCAGGGCAACACAGAGACAGACAACCAGCCACACACACACACACGCACTCACACACACTCACACCTACGGACAATTCAGTGTCACCAATCAGCGTAGGCTGCATGTCTTTGGTGGTGGGAGGAAGCCGGAGAACCCGGAGAGAACCCACGCAGACACGGGGAGAACATGCAAACTCCTCACAGAATGGCCACAAGCCGGAGACGAACCTGCGACCGTCTCGCTGTGAGGCAACAGCGCTTACCACTGCGCCACCGAGCCGCCCTATCAGAATCGGAATCAGAATCAGAATCAGAAGTGGTTTATTGCCATTGTCAGTGAGGGTTCACAGACTAGGAACGTTGCTCGGTGAAGTCGTGCTACATCTAACATTAAGGACAAAATACAAAGACCATACAGGTACAGACATCAACAGCAGCCGGAGTGGTTACACAGATGTGTACTAGCAGCAGTAAACTATCGTCATCACGCAGTGCAAATGGAAAAGTGCAAGTTGCTTTGTTAAACAAATGCTTAACAAATAAATATGATAGCTTTTAGAAATAACGAATTTAATTTTAATGATCAACCTACGAGGTTGAACACATGAGAATATGTATATTGTTTCTTTAAGAGAGAGAATTTAGTTTTTGGTTTTGATTATGTTCCGTTGAGTGCCTTAAGCCGTGGGCCTTCACACGATTTTATTATGTTCGCATAATGATAATAAAGTATCTTGAAATGATTAATAGCGACTCGTGCGTATTTCACAGTTCCTCCGAACGCGCCTCGCCGCTTCAAGGCGCGTTCAAGTGCAAAAAATAATCTGAAAAATTGCATTAAAACTCCGCGAAGCAGCAAAGTCGCGGAAGATGAACCGCATTATATCGAGGGACTACTGTACTGTCGGTCCAAGTCATCAAATGCCCTGTGATTCTAAAACAGGGGTGTCAAACTTTGGCCCGCGAGGCAATATAAAATTAATATTAGAGCTGGCCCGCCGGTACAGAACAGCACATTCACCGCTAATACTACAAATCCCATAATGCCATTTATTTGATTTGACATTATTTATTTACACTGTTGCTTTATATATATTGTGGCAACTTTATTTTTCTTTTGATGTGGCCTTATACATTGTTTACGTATTTATTGTGCATTTTAATGTGCAAAAAACACATTTTTGCGGCGTTGTGGGGGCCCCAGGGATTTCTTGCTTGGAGTCCCAAGAGACCCTAGCAACGCCACTGTATATATTAATACATATTTGGTATAATATAACACATGGAATTACAGCAATAAACAAATCTAAATTCTGTTTTGTTTGTTTTCGTGATAAATTCATATTTGAGCAGTCATGGGACATTACGATGCATGCCGTGACGTTACTGAACTCAAGTCAGTTAAAAAAAAATGTTTGCCCCCCCCCCCCTGGCACAAATGTTAAGCTCCGCCCAGGATGCAGGTATCTGGCTTGGTCTCATCAGATTAGATCAGTGTGCTGCAGACTGAGCAGTAATTAACGCTTTCTTGATGCACCTTTTCTTGCTACTCCAAGGCTTGAATGGTTGCTTCATTCATTGATATTTTATTTTCACATTTATTCGCCTGTGGAAAAGTTTATTTCCATATTTACCCCAGAAGGCTGCAAAAAAACAAAACAAACATACAATTTCTATTTAAAATGCCATTTTTTATTTGAAATTCGATTTTGCGTGTCTTCATGTTTAAATTACGAAAGCGTTGCTTGTTCCATACTCAATGTTAAAGCAAAACTTGTTTGGGTCCATATTAAAGGTTCGTTTATTCAACGTTGGCCCGTGGCTTTGATTCATTTTAAATTCTGGCCCCCTGTGTATTTGAGTTTGACACCCCTGTTCTAAAACAATTTGAAAGGGTGTTAGTGAGAAATATTTTCATGCTAAGCTCTCTAATAAGAGGTGGTGAATAATTTTCAGATTAAAATGACACCTGAGCTATATTATGTGTTGGAGCCAGGAAACTGGGACAGCTACAAGATGGTTCTCCAACACAATGCTGTTCCGTGGGTTCCAAACTGAAACATTCCCAGAATGGTGGATTGGAGGGGATGGCGTGACGTGATTCCCTGGTCACCTCGTTTACCAGATGTCACTCCCCAGGGCATATATGGCAGTCGTCCCCAAACCTTTTTCCTGCCACGGACCGGTTTCATGCCGTGAAATCTTACAAATAAACTTTATATTATGCACTTGCAATAACTATTAAGTAAATATTTAATAGTTACACAATATCTACTCACCATAAATTGTTGTCCCAATAATTACTTCTGTCCTTCATGGTTTTTTGTTTCATAAATTCCACATTCTTGTTTTTTAATCCGGGTTCTTGTTCTCTATGATGAAGCAGTTTTGAACCCTTCATTGCTCGTTAACGAAGCCAGTCAGCTGTTGATAAACCGTGTTTTAAGTCTTAGTCCTGGTTTCTCTTCTTGGAGGTCATCACCTCCTCTTCTTCCTCCTCTTCTTCCTCCTCAGTAGGACTTTTTTCCTCGGCAAAGAAGCTCTCCAAAGACTTTTGTTTCTTTTTATTAATTTTCGCGAGTTCACGGGTGTTTTTTTTTTAGCAACGTATCAAGAGGCGATTGTTACGTTGGAGAAAATCCGGTCGTTTTTCAAAATCAAACACCTTTTAGACGCTAATAATCGATACAACGGAAATTGTATACATTAGTTGTTCTTTCTTTGCGGCCCGGCAACAAATGCCTCACGGACCGGTGGTTGGGGAGCCCTGATACATGGGGTTATGTTGAAGACGTTATGGGTTGATCATAGATGCGGGACATTGCTGACCTCAAGCAGGAGATCACTGATGCCTCTGCGACCATCGATGAGGCTAAGCTACAGCTAACCTGGCAAAAGATCGAGTACCTCATGCAACTAATGGTGCCAATGTAGAGGTGCATTAAACAAAACAAACCTTTAACTTCTCCTGCTTTCATAATAATTTTTAAATGATGTTCATTTGCTTGTGGAATATTTCTTTTTAATTGTAAAGGTACTTTATGAACACCCTGTACTAAACAGGGGGTCAGAGTATCTCCAATACTTCTTGGGTGCTCCTGGGGTGTGGTCTCTGGTTCGTGGTGGTTTATGGGTGGACAACCAGTGAACAATCAATGTGATCATGGGTTCCCAAAGATCACTTATGTGTGTTGGGAGCAAAAGCGATACCATGAGGAACAATAATTACAGACGAGCTACTGGAGTAAAACTTGCTGAAGAGTTTCAATAAAATAAAATAAATTAATAAAGTAAATTTTCTGGTTAGGTGATGCAATTCAGCTGTCAAATATGATGTAATCTTTAAAGGTCTGAACTTGATCCTGAAGAAATCTGCTTTTAGAGAGAGAGAGAGGGAGATGGACTGAAAAACACAATAATAGAATGCATATATATTAAGACAGATGAAGAGCGATAGAGTCGAGCAACAGTACTAAGTTTTGCGTGTACAGTATTAGTAGATACAGAGTAATAGCAGACCGATGCAGTTTTTCAGTGTTTGCTTTATCGTGTACTGAAACTGCAGTTTTTAAGGAACTCATAATTTGAATGTTGATGTCCTCAAAATGAGACTAGACTTCTTCCTCCAAAAAAATCTGACAAAGCAAAGCCAAGATTTATCCACAGACATTCCAGATGAAACTAAAATGTTAAAATATTTTTTCTGTTACTAAAACATCGGCGTACTTAAATATATCTTTGTTTTGGAAATGAATCCTGGGCAGATCATAAACTCAGCTAGAGCCCATAATGTTCCGTCCTTCCACACCAACGACCACTTAGAGATGCGGGTGTTTACAGGAAGGTCACTCACTTTGAGGATGAGAGTGATTACAGCTGGTTTCTTATCTACCTGACGCTTAATTGATCCATTAATCGCTGGGATTGGTCACAGAGTGATGGCACCTGCTACCCCACCTGGGTTTCTGTCAGATGGGACCATATCTAGTCAGAAATTCACCAATGAGGCTGTGTTTAATATTTCTGCAGATTTAGAGCACAACATTCATTCATATTCTTGACTGCTTTTAACAAATTCCGGGTCACAGGTGTTGCTGGAGTCTATCCCAGCTGTCTTCAGGCGTGACGCACGGTACACCCTGGACAAGCCACCAATTCGGGCGAACTGTCCTTTTCACACATTTTGATGTGGACACTAAGAGAAAAATAGATACAAGTCACACAATAAATGTATATACCGTATTTTCACACCCATAGGACGCGCCTAAAAGTCTTAGATTTTTTTCAAAATGTGCCGCGCGTCCATTGGTCCGCGCGGCCTATTTGTTGTTGTAAGGCGGACTCAGTCAGGCGCCTCGCGGAGTGATATACGTGCCGATGCGCTTCACCATAGTAAACTATTATGGCGCTGGTGAAGCGGCTGCCGGTCCCGCAGCAGAACACGGGAATAGAGCAGCGGAGAGAGAATCCAGCATTAATGAATCAATGGAGGAAGCGGAGGAAGCAAGAAGACCTGCAGCAACTCGGCTCCTGCGATCGGCAACTCCGTGCGCGGCGATCTCACCGATACGGTCTAAACCGGAGTGAAGCAAGCTAACGCGCTAACGGGCTAACTAGCAAGCTAGCTTATCGTCATCATCCCCGGTGGATTAACCAAAGAACTCCAACCGCGCAACGTTAAACTGCGAGCTGCGTGGGAGCGCTGGGGGCAGAAGGAGAACACAGTTCCACTCAGAGTGGAAGGCAGTGCAGCGCCACCGTTTGACTGGATTGTAGCTGCTTCGGCTAACTGTCTGCTAGCATTGTTGTTCGAGCCTTCGTAGAAGCCGGCTTCATTTCCGAGGCGCCGCACGGAAAGAGACTCTGACAGTGAAGAAAGGGAGCCCGGCATGTTTGACGGAGATCTAGCACAGCTGTTTAATACAGAAACAGAGGATGAGGACTTTGATGGGTTTGATTAATGACTCTGTTTTGCTCCGGCTCTATTTTTTAAAACGCGCACTAGTATGCTTGTTTGATTGATGACGATTAAAGATGTGAGTACCGAACTCAGTTTTGCTCCTGCTTTATTGCACCTATCATGCCGGCGCCTTTTGATCCGCGCGCCCTTTGTACGTTTGAAATACCGAAAAATCAGCTGTTAATGAGACTGCGGCGAATCACCAGGTGCGTCATAAGGTCGTGAAAATACGGTATACATCTTTTAAATATATATATCAGCTTTTCATATATATATTTGGTGAAGCATTTCATATATATATTCGGTGCAGCATTTCATATTTATATTGGTGTTTGAAATATATATATCAGCGTTTCATATATATATATATATATATATTGGAGTTTGATCCATATTATCAAACTTCACTTTTTATACATATATATATATATATAATAAGTTCCTGAACGGCAAGCCATCATATATATATATATATATATATACACACACACAAAAATATGGTTGTCTGTCTCTGTGTTGCCCTGCGATGAACTGGCGGCTTGTCCAGGGTGTCCCCTGCCTCTCGCCCATTGACTGCTGGGATTGGCTCCAGCTTGGCCCGCGACCCGATAGCGGAATAAGCGGTTAGAAAATGAGATGAGACACACAAAAATAAGGAAAATGTGTCATGCTACAAAACAATTCCTTCATGTTTTCACAGCTTAAAACGATTTGGTGCCTTCGAGAATTAATTACGTCCTTCACTTGAATCTTGATAAGACTCTGACCTTGGACCGAGTCTTACTGTGACCTTTCTCATTTCTGTGAGAACAACATATTCCCACATCGTCATCTGAAAGCATCATTGTCCTCTAGTTGCTTTTTTATTTCAGTAGAAGAATGAGTTTATTGTCGCATTCACGTCATATGGAAATAACTTTTGGAGTAGCTTGACAGTTGAAATCAATGGTTTCCATGGTGCAACCTGTGCCAGATTGCAAAGGGAAGAGTGCAGTTGTCTGGAACATTAATATTTTAATGTAGAATGTAATTACAACCATAGTTCTTTAGCTCTTTATTGCCAAACGTATCATATTTGATACACATGGCCTTGCAGGATTTTGAGACTTCTACTTCAGAACTTTAAAGCTGATAAATAGAAGCCAACACATGCATCTGCATTTTCCATGAAACAAATTCCACATTTTGCAAAAGTTGCATACATTTTTAAAATCTTTTTTCTTTGCACATATTTGTCACAATTTTCCATTAAGACCTTATTTTCCAAAAAATTTGAGTGTTCTGATGATTGCGTCATGGTGCGGGCTTTAAAGGGTTAATTCCACGCTAATGCATGATCAGTTATTAGCTGAGCCAAAATGAGTGAAACATCAGCGAAATCTGTCTTAACGTGTTCTCTTAACAGGTTCACGACAAACTGTCTATCACACGCACACAGACACACACACACACACACACACACACACACACACCTTCACAGTGAGTGAACTGTAACCCCGGTAGGACAGAGGTGTTAAGTGTGTTTGTGTTACATGAAGCTGTAAGTTGTATTAAATGTAAAAAGAGTATGATGTAAATGCATTGAACTAGCACTGACATTAAACATTGGCCACATGACAAGACCTTTATTGCTTCCGCTGAGTCAGGGGCATTGGTCTGTCGGTCGGTCTGTCTGTCATACAACATGCTGCTCCATTCCTCCCTCACTCGTGAACAATTCAATTCAGTTTTATTTATATAGCACCAGATTATAACAGGAAGTCATCTCAAGGCACTTTACAGGATTAGCAGGGAAAGACAGAACCCAACATGTCCCACAAGAGCAAGAACTTTGGCGATTGAGGCAGGGAATAACTCTATAACAGACAGAAACCTTGGACAGAACCTTGAAGACTCATTATGGTCCATCTGTCTGGACCGTTTGATTTGAGAAAGAGAGAGAGAGACGGGGGTAAAAAGACAGAGACAATGGCAGAGAGACAGAGACAAGGACAGGTAGAAGGAGTCAAAAACTAAGAGAGGGAGAGAGGGAGTGATAGAGAGACAGAGAGAACAGGAGCAGACAAAAACACAATGTATTTAGACTACATCTAGTGATTGACAACATATAAGCTGCTGAGCAAAGCACTGATTAAAGAGCTACTATATAATACTATAAATACTAATGCTACAAATGAGTATATTTGATTTGGGAGCCACAGGTCCAGGTTCTGCAGCACCACGGACAGAAGGACCTGAAAGAAAGAGGGACAGACAGAGAGAGAGAGAGCACAAGACTACAGGTTAGAGAGAGATTACTCACATATATTTATGACATGAATAATCAGTGAGAGGGAGGAGCCCAGTGTGTCATGATGTTAAGCCGCCAGTGCTGGCCTATATCAGCATATTGATTACTGCAGGGGTCGGGAACCTATGGCTCTTTTGATGATCGCATATGGCTCGCGCACAGATACAAAAAAAAAAAAAAAAAAGATATTTTTTTTCTTTTTTTACTCGCCTCACCCGTGCTGACCGCCGCTGGTTTGTGCGCCCAGGTTGTGTGTCGTGTTTTTTGACGTAAGTAACTTGTTCACTTGTGGCTGGATCTTATGTTCCGTTTTCTTTGCGGCACCAGCCAGTCGCCGCCTGTTAGTCATCATCATCGGCGGTCTCTCGTAGTCGAGCATGACTGTCCTCCTTCTTGGTCCTTGTGGGTCTTCAGGTGGGCATATAGGCCTATTCTGGACCCAATTATTCTGGTGCAGTGTGGACAGGGGAATGTAGTGGTGGCGGGTTTGGGTTGGGCCTGTTTGGTGGTTGCTCTCTCCTTCCTGAGTCTGCGCTTCAATTGTGCAGCATGGCGGAGGTCATCGTTGTCCTGTCCCGCCCCCTCACGAACAAGGTTTATCCAGGTCGCCCTGACTGTTGCCGTGTCTTCCCAAGATTTAAGGTCGATGCGGCACTTCTTCATGTCATACCAGACAGTCGCCGTCTGTTAGTAGAGCTTGTGTTGCACGGGCATTTTGCAAGGCTGGCATTTTATTGTGAAAAATCAAAGAGCGGAAGCACGCTGTCACGGTTCCGCCCTGAGCCTGGGCTGCCACTTTAAAAGTAGGCCGTCATCCCGTCATTAGGGGTGGGCGTGGCCAGCTGTGTGCACGGTGGCAAGAGTGGACTTTGTTTGGCTCCACCTTAATTCCAGATTACTACTATTTTAATGTATTCTTACCTGGGACCTTCTTTTGGAATAAACGTGTGAAAAAGACGGGGCCCTGCGTTTGCTTCAAGAGGGCAACACTTGCTTTTTTGTTTTCTCTCGGCTGTGTATTATTACGTTGGGCTCCAGACGCCCCTCGTCCTGTGTGCAGCTCCAGGTGTAAATGATAAATTCAACCATTGCACCGTCTCTGTTCTCTGCTTTCTGGGGTCCGCTCACGTTAGTCCGTAACGTTCAGAGGCTTATTATACTAGTTTTATTACCTGCTTACCGCTTATACTGACATTTAGTTGAATTCACGTTTAAAATACATTATATGGCTCTCACTGAAATACATTTCCAAATATTTTGCTTTCATGGCTCTCTTAGTCAAAAAGGTTCCCGACCCCTGGATTACTGTATCGATTAACTATAAGATTTGTTAGAAAGGAAAGTCTTTAGTCTACTCTTGAACATAGAGATGGTGTCTGTTTCACGAACCAATCAGGGAGCCGATTCCACAATAAAGGAGCTTGATAACTGAATGCTCCGCCCCCCCCTGTCTGCTTTTAGAAACAAAAGCAGGCCAGTATTTCGGGACCGCAGTGTTCTAGTGGGGCAATATGAGATAATCAGTTCTGTAAGGTAAGGAGGGGTCTGGCTGTTGAGGGCTTTAAAAGTGAGCAGAATGATTATATATTTAATTTGTGCTCTAACAGGAAGCAGAGCCGCCAGAACAGGGGAAATGTGTTCTCTCAGTCTGGTTCCCGTCAAAACACGAGCTGCTGCATTCTGGATTAGCTGGAGATGATTTATAGACCTTTTTGGGCAGCCGGACAGTAAGGAGTTGCAGTAGTCCAGCATATTAGAACTTTTGGAGACAAGGTCAGAGACCAGACTCTGATGGTTTGGACATGTCCAGAGGAGAGACAGGGACTGTATCGGTAGAAGGATGCTGAGGATGGAACTGCCAGGGAACAGGACTAGAGGACGACCCAGGAGAAGAGACATGGACGTAGTGAGGGAGGACATGAGAGTGGCTGGTGTTGGGGAGGACGATGCAAAGGACAGGGTGAAGTGGGAAAACTTGATTTGCTGTGGCGACCCCTCAAGGTACAAGCTGCAAGTACAGTCGTAGTAGTGCGTTCTCTGTTCCTCTCATATTGATGCCGTTCAGATTCCTGGAGGTGTTTTACAGCCTGGTTTGTCTGTAGGGTCTGTTTTCTAGCCAGAAAACAAAAGAACTGCCAACAAAAAAATAATAATGCAAAAACATCTTCCTAATTCAGATGATATTTCTCTAGATCATTTTCGCAGTACAGATAGTAATTGTTTTGTATGTTAATAAAAAAACTCCATCAGTGCAGCTTTAGTGCTTCTTCTAATTCCACCTTCTCTATTTATCATAACAACAGGCATGCTAGGGAGTTACACTTTAGAGAGGGGGGAAAAGGAATATAAACATTTAAACTCTCTCTCTCGCACACACACACACACACACACACACACAGACATTCATCGCTGACACTGAGGGTAGTCCATGGATAGCCCAGGGAATAGAGATTTATGTTCACCCAGCTCTACCTGTTTGTAAGGGCCCACTCCATTTACCCCTCCTGCCTATTTGACTGGATTCTTGCTGTCCAATCTTTGCTCTCCTCAAACTACCTAAAACTGAGCAGCAATAAAAAAATAATAAAAAGAAATTCTGGTTGCACCAAAGCAACTTTAGACAAGTTCCGCAGCGATTAAGTTCTCAGGCGATTGCAGATTGGCAACGGGCTACGAGCCTGCATGTGTTTCATCCTTGACAAATCAACCAGTTGATCGACTTATTTCCATCTACATCCTACACCTGTCGCCTTTGCCCATACCTTACTTTTAAGGGCACCAAGCTCTCATCACATTTTGTATTAATTGTTAGAATTTCTCCTCCTTTCTGGAGCTCCCGCCCACAAAACATATTATTCATCAAACATGAATATTCATGCTCCTCATTTCTTCAAGACTCTCTTTAAAACATGCTCTGCAACCTTATCTGTTGTATTTTTTTCATACCATCTTGATCTATGACACATTTTGTTGCATTGTGATACACACACACACACACACACACACACACATGCATTTGCTGCCTTCTTATGCTCCATAATGTGTGGCTTTATTGAAGAAAAATCATTCAGTGCAGTACTAGTACCAGAAACAACCCTCCGTATCAACACATTTTACAATGGCAAATATAAGACCCCCCCCCTTATCCCAACTGCCACAATTTAAACTTGGGTTAAATGTCACCAAACATTACAACGTGCATTTAAGACTTGTATTTGAAACCCCATGTTTTAATATATTCAAGTATATCTTCGTTGTTTCTTAATCAAAAAACAAACAAACTTGAACCTGCATCTTGGTTTTCTCAAGCTGTCTGCTACATTTAAAATGCTAATATAGGACTAAACTGATTAATAATTAAACAATTACGGTCATGAATCAATAACTTCTGCACATATTTTTCATTAGTAAATTGCACAGAGTAAACAAAGAAGCAGTATTACCAATTCAAATGTGGATGAAGGGGGGGGGGGGGCATTCTAATCGTCCTAACTTTGATGAAAAATAAACATTGGAGAAAGTCACTCAAACTATCAGGCCTCTGGTACAGTTTTCCAAAGTAGATCATGTTGTTGCTTTTGATACAGTTAGTTGGTTGATTATTCAAGTAAACACGGTTGGAACATTTTTAATGAAGTCTGAGGAAGTCATGATAAGTCTGGTGTTTGTCGTCGATGTACAGAACATTTGGACAGATTTGATGCCCATCTGAGCCTCCGTAAAGTCGAACTGATGTCTGTGGCAATCTGTCTGTGGTTTGAGGGACGCTCATGTTGCAGCACAAGGCAGGGACTTCCCTTTGCGTGTTTGGGCACAATTGTGTTTCTGATTAGAGCAGCGGCTGCTTGATCGACTCGCGTCTGTCGAAAGGATAAATTCTCTGACTGCGTGAAACATATACTTTTTCTCCGCCCCGCTAAATCTCTGCGCTCCTGTCGGTTTCATCCATCAGTGTCAAAGTGACACTTCTGTGCATCATTCTTGCTTGTGGCTCATCATGCACGTGCAATTTACCGTCCCTCTTCTCCAAATGCCAGCGCGGTAATAGTTGATGCCACGGCGGTAAGTGTAAAGCCTGAGAAACAAGGATAAAAACATAAACAAATCTGTGATAAGAAATATGACATGGCTATCAGCATGCAGAATAAGGCCGGCCCTGCAAGCAGCGGCGCCCAGATTAATGATAAATTACGAGGACCCGGGCTTGTTTATGGCACTCATTTTCCCTGCTGCACCTGCTCATATTCTCTTGGCCTAGAGCAGCCCACTCTTTTTTCTATTTTCTCTCTCCATCTCTCATACTCCTTCATCTACCCCCCCCCCCCTCTTCCGCCTCCCTTTTCTTTGTCTCTGAGTAGGTGCTTATTTAAAATGATCCTGTGTTTCTAAAGCACGTTGCCAAAACCGGTGGGACACCCCATGAAAACGTAATCTGTGGGTGTATAACGGATGTCTTAAAAGAGAGGGGAGGGCAGGGAGAGAAAATGTTAGGGGGTAAAGAAAAAGTAAAGGAAACGGGAGAGAGAGAGGCAGGGCGAGATAGGTTGTAAATGCGAAGCAGAGAAATCTGAGCAGGGAAGATATGAGATGGAATAAAGGTGAACAGAGCGAAATGTTTTGATGCATAATATGTAAGAGAGCAAAGAGGAGATGAGAGCAGGGGGCGCCCATAAGGCCTTTCGGTAGGCGCTCTTGTAATAGCGCACCACCCGGCATCGATGCGATGCTTCATTTCAAAATTAATTACAAATATCTCTCCAACAACAAGGAAATAATTCGACAATCACTTTGGCCCCGAGTACAGTATTAAATGCAAAGTGGAGCTAAGGGCAGTCAATATGGAGAAAGCAAAGACCAAAGCTGAACCCCGTGAACCCCCCCGCCTCATTATGTGGAGTGTGAATGTTAATTCTGGTGGGTTTATTAGTTAGAATTAAGGAGGGAAAGAAGGAGAAGAGGTTCGCATTTTTATTGTTCATTACACAACACAAAGTGCCTCTGTGGTGCTACCTGGGATTGAGTTTAAAACGGGCGGGGGCTGCTGTTAGTCCACAGCACGTAACGTGTGTGCATCGGAGCAGGGTGATAGCACGGGTGTAAGGATGACTGTCTATTGTCTGATTCATAATTATATTTTTATTACGATTAAGCCTGGGGGGGCGGGAGGGGGGGGCTTACACTCCACAAAGCGATTTCAAATGGAGAGCTATGAGGGAAAAGTATTTACATACCAAATTATAAGAATATACTGACGATTGGTTGTTCATAAACCGTAATCATGTCCCCTAATTTAATCCTGTTGCTATGGTAAACAAAGACACTTGAGGACGATGACCGTGAAGACGAGGAAGAGGAAGAAGAAGAAGAGGCGTGCCCAGTCAAAGGAGAGAAAGAGAGAAAAATCTCTGACCAAAGAAAATTGACATGCATATCCACAAACACACGGATCGTCCTCACAAGACACCTGCTGTCCTCTGTCCTCTGTGCATGTAAGGAGGGTTGGACATGATCTCCCACCAGCACGCGAGGCCATCGGGTTTGAGCCGTGTGTGTGTGTGTCGGTCAGAGGCAGCTGTTTGTGCAGTCAGCAAGTCTGCTCTCCTCAGAAAGCAGAAAATTGAGCGGGAATTGGGCTAATTGTACGGAATGATTGATGCTACTGGAAACTACAGTACATTTCATATACAAAGACACACACACGATATTCACACTCACACAGATACGGCCTGTGGGCTGCATTCCCATTCTTTCATATCATAAAAAAAGCCAGTTTCTCAGGTGTGCTGTAATTGAAACGTGGTTCTTATGCAGGTATTGTTTTCCTGTATGTCCTGAGCTCTTTTCTGGTAGTGACATAATAACAAAAAATGATTAAATAAGGGTTAAATAAATCTTATCAACCAGGTGTTCTTAAAGAGGGTGACAACCAACATTTGCTTGTTGAGGGAAGCCTAGAAACGGAAAAAAACCAGGTCATCATTATTTAAGGATTAATACTTAATATAATATATATATATACAGTAGTCCTTCGATATAATGCGGTTCATTTTCCACGACTTCGCTGCTTCGCGGAGTTTTTTAGTGCAATTTCAGATTTTATTTTTGCACTTGAACGCGCCTTGAAACGGCGCAAGACGAAGGGGCGCGGTCGGAGGAACTGTGAAATACGCGCTAGTTGCTATTAATCATTTCTCATGTGTTCAACCTCGTAGGTTGATCATTAAAATTAAATTTGTTATTTTGTAGGAGCATAAACGTCACGTCCCTTTTGGGTTTTGTTTCTTCCTGTTGATACATGTAGCCGCTGCCGTTCCGCTGTGCTAAGCTATCCAATAAAGCAGCATGAGAGGCTAAAGACAGCACGAGTAGAATATTTGTTCTTCTGCACTCCAAGCGGCTCTTTCCTCGACCTGCACGCCTTAACATTATTAACAGGAAAACGTTTACTGTACGTACTATATATTTTTATTTCTCAAACAAATGTTTAGTTCTGAAAAGGTTCTGATCTTTGGTTTCATTCTATAATACTGAAACAATCTATTTAGATTAATGCCTGACTGTTAAAAGTGAATAAAGTGTGTGGTGAGGGGTTTTACAGCCTTAAAACATTTATGTACATGTATAATAATTAAAAAAAATAAAAATTACTACATTGCGGATTTCACTTATTGTGGGTTGTTTTTGGAACGTAACCCCCGCGGAAAATGAGGGACTACTGTATTGTTAAAAACCTTACATGTTTAACAGAAAATAAGAAGATATTTGCATGTCTTACTAAAGACCAGATGAGTGTAAATAAATTCAAATACTTTAATAAATAATAATTAATGAGTAAGTTGCAGTAACAAACTATGCAATAACTCCCTTTCCTTTCCTTCCCTTCCTACAGCTCTGAGCTTCTGTGGGACTTGTGGAGAATACCAAAGGCTTTGATTTCATTGCAATCATCACGACATCATTTCAGAGGTGGCCAGAGGAGGGGTCTCCTCAGTCTTGCAAGGGTGGCTGAACTTTCCTCATGGGACCTTCTGCCGCATCAGCAATGCCGCCATGTGCCACTGCGTATAGATGTAATGGCATAATGGGGCGACGGCGGCGCAGGTGGTTAGGGTCATGGACTCCTTGTGCAATAGCACCATACTTATACACAAAGGAATAGTTTGGTTTCACAGCAACCCATGCCGATCCTGTCTTGGTTGGGGCCCAGGTGATCCAGCTAGCGGTCCTTCTCATAGACATGCAGGTTGCCAATAAAGGAGTCTAAATCGGGCAATGGAGGCTTTCAGAGGACTTCAATATAAACAATGAACTATCTTGACAAGGTTACTGGTCATTGGCCTTTCCGTAAAACACGGCCACAGGACTTAGTAGACCAATCATGACGTTGCATGCCATGTTTGGTGAACACGTGCGCGTCAGACAAACAAACCTACTGCCGCTTTGAGTAGTGTGAGATACAAATGCGAAAATCAGCATGGTAAAACGTCGTAGTCACGGCTTGTCTAAAAGCGATGTATTCCGAACAAATGGAAAGTGGTGTCCGGTGTATTCCCTTCCCAAAAACCATAAACTATGAGAAATGGCTGCATTGGATCAAACTTTAAGAAAAACGGCACGACCAGTTGAATCCATCAAAAATGAGAAAAGCACTGGGAGAGCGCAGACCTCCTCCGGGAACTTCAGTCTCCCTCGATTGTGATTGACACCCAAAATAATAGTCCTACATAAAAACAAAATCCTTTAACATTTCAGAACTATGTAGTATATTTGCAAGGAAGTAAAAAAAAATATTGGAGCTGCTTGTTTGAGAAATATGAAATCTTACATATTGGCTTAACATATCTGAATATGTTTGACAATAAAGGGAGCGAAATAAAGAAAGAGGGGGACAGAGACGACAGTGGCTATGTTAATGGTTTTCTTATTCTCGCTCCTCTCTTATAGATGCATATCAATACATATCCTAGCGTCTGCATAGCGCCTGCCATATTCAGTATCGCCTGGACATTTTGCATAATTATTATTTTCAGGAGTCACTGGGGTCTCATGGAAGGGAATGTAAGTGACAGGCATTTAAAATGGTTTTTAAATCACACAGGATAACCAAGGCCTTTCAGAAATAATTGTGTCAAACTGGTTTTCACCTTTTTCGCCAATCAATATTCAGACTTATTCATGGGTGGACGACAATCCATCAAAAGGCGGCTCTGCTCTTTAATATACATGCGTGCATTTTAATGGGCTACTTTAACAACAATACCGGAGACAACAATGTAATATTCCTGTAAAATCCGATGATACAGCCTGTTTCACGTGAGGCACAGCACCGTTGTCCTACGGCATGCATATGTATGGCATGTACGCACGCACACACACACACACACACACACAGAGGCATGCACAAACATACAGTTTGTTAAGTAGTGGTCTAAGTCGACATAATCGCATTCACTTTTCAGCTGATTATGAATGATTTAAAAACGAGATTTCATGCATGCTTTCATCCTAATTCATTCACACATATTTTTCATTTTTGCTGGAAAAACTCTCGAAACAATCAAGGTTTACCCCCCTCCCTCAATTAAGCCTCTAAACAGGACCAAGAGAGGAATCTATTCATTCTTCTTTTGATTAAAATGATCACCACTTGCAAGGAGCTTTGGGGTTTATCTATTAAATAATGCATCATCTCATAATTATATAGAATATATAGATTTTTTTTTAAATAGGATACTGGGCAAAATGGTGACTTTAATTAGATCGGTGTGTAAGATATCTCGAGGGTGTGATAGAACAATGTTAAATATCTCTCAACGACTGTAAAATATGTTCCAACAGATAATGAAACACAAAGAGGCTCTGCTTCGCCACGGCTCCTATTTGTCGAAACAATCCCAGATGCATTTTCTGAAAATTCATAATTATATTGAAAATATGATCATGGATAACACAGTTAGGCACTAAATATGACACCACCCCCCCCCCCACCTATTTAGAAGCATACATTAGCATCCCATTACTTTAAGGGTAAATTACTGGGGAGAGTCGACTACATTGTGCCCCGTGAGGAGAGGAGAACGGTCCGTGGTATAACACTCCCTTAAGATGCTGTGTTGGGTCGCCGGTCACACACACACACATGCACTGACACTCACGGCTAATAAACAGGCCCAGAAGGTCATGGGCGGTGTAATATCCACGCAAAGACGAGCAAAGGTCCAGGATTAGCAGAGAACTAAAGAGCACTTGGCAGAGCGAGACAGTGCAGAGACCCTTTTACAATTAAAAGAGAATTAAAGATGCACTAAAACAGCAACACTTTGCCAAGCAAACAATGCCTGCAGCCTCTTTCAAAATTACAGCGGGCTAATTTGAAATGAAGGACAAGCTGTGTGTGTGTGTGTGTGTTTCCAGAACATTCTCCTATTATGATTGCAGGCGCACAGACCCCTCATTTCGGTCTATATATAAAGTATGTAAATGTCGTCTGGCTGCGACAGTCAGAAGCATCAATAGAAGCTGACAGCTGAATTATAACCGCAGCCGAATCCATCAGTCTTTTGTTTTAACCGGAGAATGGAGCGTTTTTAAAACTCGACAAAGGCCTTTAATCAAATTCTCAAGGTTGTTGGCTTTAGCATTGTATTAGTTTAATAGTTTCTGCTGCACCATTGATGTTAATGACACATTCCTATGTAAATATAATGTGGCTCCCAGAAGCCATCAAAACATTTTAAGGTCCAATGAATACAGTTGCATTTTTCTCTCTCTCCCTCCCCTCCCCTCCTCCCCGCACAGAAATATCTTTTTATTTAGCAATCTGCACACAGTGCATGGTGATGCAATAAAAAGGAGGTGCGATTGATTAATGGAGACTTTAAGGTAGTGATGTGCAGCACTGATACAAATAACTGTGGAGCGACAGAGAGATCATTCCTCTCTTCCCTTTCCCTCATCCCCTCACCAACACTAGTCTATGCACATGTAGCAACATGGATAGAAAAATTTGTACAAAATTAACATTGGAAAGTACACATCTTCCTCTCTCTCACACACACACGCACACACACACACACATGGAAATCTAAATCAGATGTACAGTTTGGAGGTCTTTGGCTTGGATTCATCAGCCATGATGGAAAGATAATGAAACTGCATATGTTCCTCACCATTCATTCACTGGTGAAAGTATTTAGGGCAATAAAGCAGAATACATTAAAGGCAGTATCATATTTTGAGAAGCCTCAGAACATGTTGCTGTCTGCATAAAATAAAATAAAATGGAGACATACGTTAAGTACGTATCTGATGCCTTTTCTATGTTTTAATTTCAGGCTGGTGGCCATTTAAGTTGGGGGGGGGGGGGGGGGGTGATCGGTGGCTTGAAGCTGGGCCACAGTGACAAATATGTTTGCACCAAAGCTGAGTTAAAGGGAAACAGTACAGAACCTGATGAGATCCTCAATGACACTATGACAAAGTTCATAGTGTTGCTTTCTGGTATTCAATTTTTCATCCATTGAAAGATGAAGAATGGGATGACATACCTATGGAGGTGTGGAAGTGTCTGGGAGAGGTAGCTGGAGAGTTTTTAACGGGGTTGTTTAATACAATCCTAGAGGGGAAGAACATGCCAGAGGAACGGAGGAGAAGTGTTCTGGTGATTGTTTTCAAGAAGAAGGGAGACATACAGAGTGCCTACATCGGTAGAAGGATGCTGAGGATGGAACTGCCAGGGAACAGGACTAGAGGACGACCCAGGAGAAGAGACATGGACGTAGTGAGGGAGGACATGAGAGTGGCTGGTGTTGGGGAGGACGATGCAAAGGACAGGACTAGAGGACGACCCAGGAGAAGACACATGGACGTAGTGAGGGAGGACATGAGAGTGGCTGGTGTTGGGGAGGACGATGCAAAGGACAGGGTGAAGTGAAGAAGGTTGGGTTGCTGTGGCAACCCCTCATGGGCCAAGGAGAAAGTACAGTAGTAGTAGTAGTAGTAGTGTAAAACAATCTGAACTTGATACTTATCACAAGTATTTTAGTGTATTCCAAGTAATGATCTCCATATTCCATGAGGTATGGAAATAGCATTAATGGACAAGGTGATAGATATTTAAGAATATAGTAGGAACATTTATATATGTTAAATATGACTAAGATACAGGTACAAAGTAAAATGGTAAATAGTTAATGGATGGCGCTTTATACACCTTCACGTTACCCAAAGCGCGTTAAAGTCGTATTTCAAATTTTCATACCATCGTATGAAAATGAATACTCATTATGCAGCAGAGCAAATACGTTTTCAAAATCATTCCTGATATTTTAGTTTTTGCTAATAAAGGAATGTCTTATCTTAGTTGATATTGAATTGCTCCATTACCAAGTACCTCCAGCAAGAAGTTTCTGTTTCCACTAGTCCCTGCTTACTTGGTTGAAACAATGTCGGATGGATTTCATTGAAAGTCTGGGACATGTGTCCAGAAAGAACTCTTTCAGTGTAGCTGCACATATGAATAAAAGTTGGATCATCATTAGATGACAAAATACTTAATGGGATGTATTTCAGACGTGAAATATTTTATTCTACAAATTTCAAATGAAACGTTCTGGGGGATGTAAATATTATAATGTTCCAAAGTTATTACAAATATTCAATGTTTGTTCTTCTTGTGACGCCGCACCACGCAAAAAAGTCGGTAGTGGCGTTCCTCTGACGCAAGATTTATAACAAAGTCACATTGTGCGTTCGTTTGGGCGTACTTCAATACACACGTCTATTCCTCAAAGCATTCATTCATTCGTTTTCTGGACTGCTGGGTCACAGCTGACTACCGGCAAGATGTGGGGTACACCCTGGAAGTGTCGCCAGCACATCACTGGGCCGCATGAAAGACAGACGACCGCTCATGCACACACTCACACTACAGACAACTTGGAAAGATCAATTCACCTAAATTAACTGTTTTTACATTGTTTTTCAAGGTGGCAGGAAACCGGAGAAGCAGGAGAAAGCCCACGCAGATAGCGCCGCGGTGCTGTGAGGCGACAGCACCACCCACAGCACCGCGCCGCTGCCCTTCCTGAAAGCTGACAGATAGAGAAAAGAGTAAACACATTTTCAATAAATCATTAGGTGATGATTTTATGTCATGTTTTGGGGCACCCTGTGTGTGCCTATATATATATATATATATATATATATATATATATATATATATATATCCATATATATATATGCCTTTATATGCATATATAAATGAGCAGAACATTACTGTGTAAAACCTGTTAGCCGCAATTCAAAATATTACCCACAAGTTTTTAATTGTTCAGCATGTAAAGCATTTTATATTAGGTACAGATTATCATGAATACAAATTGCTCATATCCATTTAGAAAGAGCTTATAGTGCATTTAAATAGCATCTGATCACCACTTGGAGAAAAGTGCTACCAAATAAAAGAGTGAGTGAATTTGAGCATTTCCATCACACACACACACACACAAAGTTTTACACACATTGCACATATTTCTCATGCATCGCCTTTTTGTGTGCTCTAGGCTCTAACATTTGCTTTCTTAGTCAAGGAGAACAATCTCATTTGGAGGGAAACAATTTAGAAAAAAGATGTAGCTGTGGTTATTCCACAAATTCTGCTCTTCTTCTTCGTCTTCTCTTAATTTACAGTGCAAAGTGTAAAACTAAATATTGAGGGGTTGATCTAGTGTGGTAGGTAAACACACACTCACACACACACACACACACACACAGTATAACACAATACATTCTCATTAGTTGTCCCAGAAACAGAAAGGTTCAGATAAAAGCACACAAAACCACCACAAAGCAGAATCGTTTGTAGGTTTGATAAGACTATTCAAGGATGAGAAAACATGGTAAAAGGGTGAAAGCGGAACAAGCAGAGGTGAGGGAGTGGAGTACCTCTGAGCTCTGTGTGAGGCTGCAACATGTTTGCTGTCACTCAGGTCTTCTCAAGACATTTCTCTAGTTTGTGATCTCCTGGTTCAGGATTCATCCGTGTTATGGACGAAAGATGAGACAAAGGTCAGAGAAGCAATGTGCAATTGAATAGTGCATGTCCAAAGAAGTGCATGTAAGCATGTTATTACAGCCTCTTGCTTTCACTACTACCGTGAGGAGGCCGCTGCACGTGCCAGATCCAGTGCCGTGCCACCTACCTGATGCACGGCACTAACATCAGCCGTCTGCTGCCGCCGGACAGAGAGGCAAAGACAAAGTGAAGTTATTCATGCTCTGTTTTACTTCCTATTGAGTAAACACACAGTTTGTCGTCTGCTGCCTTGGCCGAGCCACGGCAGTGTTAGCCAGCTGATTGAAGCCCTATCTTCTTCAAAGTAGGAGGGATTTTCACTCTGACATTTAAATAACAAACACAATGCTCAGTCGGGTGGCCTATTTGCCTTTTCTTCCTTTTCCAGATGAAACTTCTGTCCATGTGGACATCTAAATCGTCTTGAGTTGTTGCATCAGAGTGCTTTTTCTCTATGCTAGCTCAGTGTCTTCTGTTTGCGTGCACGCATTTCTATATTGTTCTTTGTAGCTGTACGTGTGTAAGTGCCCATGTGTGTTCCCTGCTATAAGCCCTCATTCAGATAGACCTCAGTCCAACTTCTGCGGTGGCCCGCGGCCACATGGACCGGCCTGATAGAGCACTGGAGTCTGAGTCACACACACTGCTGTCGTATGGCGGGGCCGCTCTTATCAGAGCCGCCAGCACGGTAAGCTAGGATTAGCATCTAGATCTGCGAAGACTGGACGTCAGCATAGGGGACAATAGTGAGAGTAGACAGGAGGTAGCAGGACGAGAAGATGGTACTAGAGGGAGTAGGGGGTGGGTTGTTTTAAGGAGAGAGTGATGTCATACTCATCACGAGAGCAAAATGCTAAATCGTATGCCGTCCCCCACTAACTGGTGTGCTTTCTTTCCTTTTCGTGCCCTTTAAGACCATATTGTTTCCATTTATTTCACATCTTTTTTCCCCAATGTGGAGCAGCCTGTGCTTGCCATGCCTCCTTGGTCTTTTCTGGTGGTCTGATGTGGAGGACGTACTTGAAAACCACAGAAACATCACACTCATGGAGCGGGCTAAGTGGGCCCTGTTTTGAAGTCTTTCTTTGAAATAAGCGAGGCAATCCCTTGGCCCAGAGATCATATTCTATTTACGCTCTCCTTGCCAACGACACAGGCGATGCTGGCCAAATTCACAAAAGAAGATCCACATTGGAAAATCCGGCTAATCCCTGATTGAAAGTTCATGTGTTGGCTTCGATGGATAAGCTCTGGCAGATTTTCCCAGGAAAGTAGAGGACAGGGGGGGGGGGAGGCAACAAAACTGTGATCCTTTTTGGTTAAAAAGTGGAGTCAGTGTCAGCGACGGGCGAGCGAAGCTTGTCAAGCGCTGCGTTTCGTGACCAAGCTTGCTGTCGGTACACTCCTCCAGACCTGAAGGGAAAGGTCGTATTCTTAACAGGCATTAGCTCGTTGCTCTCCAAAGGTGACCTCAGAAAAGGCCGACGGGAATGATGCTTCTTTTAGTTGTTTAACTTGTTTTCCTTGATCCATGTATTGCGTCCTGCTTCATGTTCCTAGTCTGCCTCTCCATCTTTCCTCCCTCCTTGCCTGGCTGCCTCTCTTCTTTCTCTCTCTCTGTCTCTCTCTCTCTCTCTCTTCCAGGGGTGGTAGCTATGGCTAGAAAACTTGCACAGATGGCAGGCCAGCTTGCCTTCAGGGGAAGGGCTCACAGCTTAAACTTCTTCAATTTTTCCCTCTTTTCTTCGTCTCGTTTCCTCGGCTCAAACTCTTGGCCTGCAACTTTTCATGTCTGGTGAGCCTTTATCACCATGAGCACAATGTGAAGGGGAGGGCAGTGTCCTTCAAGGGGTTGAGCTATCTCACGTACATGAGCTGTGCCTGAGATCAATAGTGGAATCACAGAGGAACCAGTGGCATGTCAGCAGCAGCCATTGATTAGCCAATAATCTGACACTTGAAATTCTTACGTTTCGACCTAAAATCCTGTCGTTACGTAAAACGATGCATGTGGACCGTAAGTTGCACGAGGGCGTTCTGCTGAGATTCTCTCTTTTCAGTGATTCTCTTCATGCAGAAGCTTCACTTGCACAATAAACGCTTTAACAAGGAGGAGGATTTATACAAGTCAGAGTTTTCTACTTTGTGCTAACAAGAATCCTCTCGATCAATGTCTTCCTGGATGACCCTTTATTACCTCTTGCTATCGCTCCACACATCAACCCACCCTTGAGTCAGTGTGAACTATGTTCCTCTAATGACTTGCTATACTTAAAGCTGTCACCACGATAAGTGCTCTTGTTAGCTGTGGCCCTTTGCCTCTCGATGGGATCAGCCCAACAACTTGACCCATGTCAAGTGGTCATCTGATAGCCTCCCCTCTGTTTCCAGCGTCCTCCCATTGAGAGCAGCAGGACTCTCTCCAGACTCTCCAGGGTCTAACAAAGTACAGAAAACAATTTCCATTTTAATTCTACCAGAGATTCTGTAATGATCCACGAATTATACGTGGAAAAACACATGCAGCACTTCCCAGAATGAGTGGACAAAAATGTGATCGTAAAAGAGAGCACAAAGTAACTTCACTAAAACCCACTAAAAATGCAGGCTACCTCTTCTCGGCGAGGGAGGGAGATACTTCAGTTGCTTGAATTCATCCTCCGTGTTACAATATGGCTGTGATCCTAAATGAACTCAAGATACATCCCAATACTAAATGAACACTCTGCAGCAAGCAAAATAACACATCCAAGCATAATCTGGTTCGTTCATGGAAGTATTGACATCTCCTTTTCTGTAAACCTATAGGTAGCAGGGCATTATGTCTGCTCTATAGAAGGCTTTAGATTTCATATTTATTTCCGAGCTGCTATAATCAATACAGTCGCGGTGTAAAATATGGATGTCGTGGGCTATTAGCTGAGGGGTGAATGTGAGAATAAAGCCCTGAAACCAATACGAGGAGATTTAGTTCCAGCCATCCTGTTTTTGCAGAGAACGTCTTAGGCCCAATAATAATAATAGTACTTTTTAGCAGTTTTCATTAATCTAACTGTGCTGTCATTATGATGCAGATGAGGTTTTTGTGTGAGAATTAACACTCACCTTGACCTGTGACTTGCACTCTCAATTACGCATAAAATTCTAATTATATAGAGAGATTATAACATTTTTAAATATGATTGCAGCATTTAATACACTTTAAAAGTTGTACGTGCCGGTAGACTGGCTGTTTTTTTTTTTTTTTTAACACAGTTCCCAATTAAAGCTTAGAGAGGATTTGTCATCAGTGTGCTTCAAGCATGTCCTAATTCTCATTTTCATGAAACAGATGTGAAATAGTCTCTATTTAACGCATGCGATGGTTATTGAATGCACTTTTTTATGCCTGTCTCACTGACATCTCCGTGTCCTGAATCAGCACAGCCTTTTCAAACATCGATGAGAGCAGCGAGGTGGTATGTGTGCTGATATATGAGAAAGAGCGACAGACAGTGAGAGATAAAGGAAGAGACAGACGGGGATGAAGGAGAGCTGAAGAATGATGCTGGACTTTGTCAGAGAAATCAATTGAGGAACGCATAGACACAGGGAACAAATTGGTTGATAAGGCCCTCTTGTCCTCCCCCGCCTTAACGAGGAGCACTGAAGCATGAGGGTAAATAAAAGAGACATCTCTCTCTTTCTCTCTTTCTTCAGTTTTCTCTCTTGCACTTACTCTCATTCTCCATGCCCTTCTCTCTTTCCTAGTGATTCTCTGATTCGCCGGACTCTTTTCAACTTCTTCTGCCAGTGCATCGATACATGTATGCATATTAATGACGGCTAATAGGATGACAAGATGCCGCTGTGGCTCCAGTATCTGTCCGGGCACACATTGTGCACGTGTGTGTGCTCGGCGATATTGTAATCTGCGAGGCATATCCTCTACCAGGTTTGGACGAGGGCAACCAGAGGTTGTGGTGGCATATGCTCGTACTTGGTGTAGAACAGTGCAAGCAGGCGGGGGAAGCATTTGGACCTCGGAGGTATTCTGCAGGTGTCGCAGAGAGGACCCTTCTGTAGCAGTGTGTCTTGGACCCAATCTCCACAAAGCTGCCTCTCCTGCTGCCAGATGGACCCATGCTTTTCCCCACACTCTTGCTCTAACAGCTAAGACCTAGGCTTTTCTGCCTCCCCCCCCCCCCCCCCCCCCCTACAAAAGAAAAGCGCTTTGGCTGAAAGAATACCACAGCTGAATTTTATGGTGCCGCTTCTTTTGCCAAGCTGATTTTAAAATTCAAAGGGACAGAGTGCATGGAGATGCTGTTTGTGAGCTGCGTTGCCGCTACGCCTTTTCAGAGGCACGTTTGCACGGACAGATATGTTTGCCACACTAATATTTCCCTTCCCAATGTGGAAGCTGGGTAATATCCGGACTTTCAGAGAAACACAGCTCAGCGTGGTTAAAGTGTGCTTGGAGCAGATCTTCCGGCCTGTAATTCCTCCGGGGCCACAATAATGTGGCAGCAGAGTCAGCGTGATCACACCACCTATAGACAGCCTGAGTTTGCATATCAGTGCATGCATGTTTGCACCAGTGAATATCTCCTATCCTGCACATGTTCTTTGGCACATATATCACCAAGCACAAAACCCATTAAGTTTTAACAACGCCCTCCCCTTACCTTAAATAACTGAGCAAGATGCAACACAACTTCAATCGCACGACCTCAATCCAGCTGCACCTCGTGCTGAGCAGGGGGAGCACTCTCCGACTCCAGGGACAGAATTAACATCCAATTTCCCACTTCTCATTACAATTCAATAAAAGCCAATCTGCTTTTACCTTTAGAGAACTGTTTTGGGTGGATGTTTTCAGGGGCCCCCACTCTACTCTGAGCCCAATTAAGAACATTTAAACATATTAAAATCTCCCAAGCTCTTCACTGTCCTGATTACTGCTTAAATATAATCTGCTTTTATATCCTCTCCCTGGCTCTTTGATTCATTTTTTCTCTGGAATTATATCTGTTAGTGATTTTTTTTCCCTCTAGAGAGGATAGAGAGTCAGGCAAGTAAGCAGCTATCTCTACCTTTTATGCAATGATATTGAATTTCCAAGTGGAGAGTGAACTCTACTTGTTTTATACTTTCTGACATATTGCCTGCCTTTTCCTTACAATCAACAACCTTTTGCAGAGGACAGATATACACAATCAAGCTGAGCCTCAGCCCCGAGTTCGGCTATTCTCAGCATTGATGAGGATACATTCTGCATTTCGAGAGGTGCACAGGTGAGTGTTGATGCATTTAAATATTCTTCGTAAAAAGGCCTCATGATTGCTTCGTATTTCTGTCACATTCACTTTGCTTATCATCAGCCATCTGATGGGAGTTCTACTGAGTGCTCAAACGATGACACAGCATACACAACGGACATCCCCATGCTTTTCATCATTTTTAAGACGAATTCATTTAAACTGTTAGGGTTTTCCGAACCCTGTCCCGGCTCTTTCTTCTCCGTGTGGGTGTGTGGTCAATAAAGAGGATTTGGGTCACGATTAAAATATTTATATAACATGCAGATCAATACAGTTGATTTGGATATCAGCGCTGAGGTTCGATCCTGTTCCGTGTGTCTGTCTCAGGTCCGAACAAAGGGCCGCTCTGCGCGTCCGTGTCTTTCTATGTCCATGAGTCCGTCCCCCTCAAGGTGTGGGTCCCGCCCCAGCCAATCTAAGCCCATGTTTATCTGTGTTGTGTGATGTCACTGTTGTGATGCGTTCAATTGAAATCAGTCATGACAACACTAAACTAAATGTGGTGCGTTCCTAGTGGTGTCGGCATGTAGTTACGTTGTGAAATCCCATCTAATACGGAAATTCCCTACAAAACTCAACTTTATTTATAAAGCACTTTATAACAACCGGAGCTGACAAAAAGTGCTGTACATGTGAAGATGAAAACACAAATAGGTTGAACATAAGGACAATAAATAAAAAAATAGGAAACACAAGTATAGAACAAACCGAAGGCCACATTGTCATGCTGCCTCAAATGCCAATGAATGAAAGTGGGTTTTCAGTCTCTGTTTAAAGGTGGACAGTGAAGGGGATTGCCTGATGGGTAGTGGCAAGTGGTTCCACATTTTTGGTACAGCGACAGAACTTCTCCGAACTTCTGCTTCGACCTCGTTACCTCGAGCAGGAACTGATCAGCCGACCTGAGGTGCACAGCCGGGATGTAGGGTTGAAGAAGCTCAGAGAGGTAGGAGGGGGCAATAATCTAAATTGCACAGGCAGCCAGTGAAAAACGGCCATGGCACTATTGCAATGTAAAGACTTCTTACGCACTCCAGTTGGAAGACGAGCAGCAGCATTCTGAATTGACCGGAGGCATGCAAGGGAGGACTGGCTGGTACCGAAGTGTAGATCAGTGTAGTAATCCAGCCTAGAGGGGATAAAGGGTTGGGTTACCATTTCAAAATGCTTCTATGTCACTGTTAATGTTGAAACCCAAGTCCAAGACAATGGGTTTCTCAAACAGGGTCCCAGGGTTTCATGGTACTGCTCCAGCCTGACTCAGGGAGCTCCCTTTCTGGTTCACCTCCCACCAACCCACTGCCTCCACCAACCCAGGACCAAGCTCTCCCAATGGGAGACATGGCCTTTCTGGCAGTTGACCCTCGCCTGTGGAATGCCCTCCCAGAGTCACTGAGATCTTCCCAGAACATACAGGTTTTTAAAAAAGGCCTTAAAACATTATTATTAAAAAAGGCCTATTAGGACATTGTTATAGTTATTTTCTATTGCATTTATCTGCCATTTATTTGACTTGCATCGCACCACTTACGATTCTGACGACATTGGAAAACTTAAAAAACAGGAGCACAACCAACTAAAGTAGCTAAAATAAGTTCATTCCTAAAAACGGAGTGGCTTTGGTGGTGTGGAAGTGGCTTGGGTGCAGAACAACAGATAAAGAACGAGTGCGTAATAGCTCGAGAGGGGTGCTCAGCGGTTAATGCTAACCACAGCACAAAACAAAGCATGTTGGTTCAAAACGACATTGCTGTAACTTTGAATAGATGCACTCCGTACGACAACAGAAGCCAAAATTCCCCGGAATATCATGATATTATTGCAGGGCTATATCGTCCAACAGTACCGTTGAACATGGTTTCTGGTCATGGATTGCTAGAACAAAAACTGTATTAATCTATCGAATATTTCATCCAAATGGCAGACCTGGGACATACCTAGAACTTGTTGAATGGTTTCCTAAATTAAAATGTTAGGAGTATAATCCTGGAGATCATTCTAGGAAGTAATCTTGCATAACATGATACCTCTGATAACCAGCCATAGATGAGTGGAAGGACTGCTTGAGTTGTAATGTTGTTTTGAAAGTTGTAAACTTGTTTGTTTCTTTTGAAGATACTGGCCCTAAATTGCACCATTACGATTTGTTGAACACCTGTGCTTCCTTCTAGACCAAGACCAGATGTGACAGAAGTCTGCAGGGAAAGGTTGGATTTTTAGGTGCAAGGTGCAGATGTAAAACATATGTTGGCCGATATTTAGACATCCCATTAGGTTCCTAACATTAGACCCATGTGCTTGATGTTGTTTGACGTTTTAAGATGAATGTGTTGATTGCTTGTGTGTGTTTCCACTTAATGCTATTCAGTGATGTGTAGGCCTAATTAAGCACACAATATGAGATTTCAGACAGCAGAGCAGCAAAATGAGCACATAGATCAGGATTGTTGTCTGTAGTTTAAGGACATTACAATGTTTTTTTTTTACTAATCTGCATTTGTGCACGAAAATGACATCATACATGGTGTCAGCCATTGTTTGAGATTCATGCAATACCTTTTTTTAATGTGAGCGTGACCGTCACCTGCCCTCTTGGCAGTTTTATTAAGTATTATTTCCTACATTGCGCCATTGAGGGATGTGGCACACCACAGTGAAACATGCGACCAACAAGATGGACAGAAAATAATGGTGAGGAATAGATAGTGTTCTGAGGAGAAAGTCCAGTGGACTGATTTGTGATCTTCTAAACACCAGATTTGCCAGAGCAATGATAATCTGGATCAACTAGGTCTCAGGAGATCTGAGGAAGAGGAGGCAGAGCAAAGACTCAGTGACCGGAGGGGGGCGTTAACTCTAGTATTGAGTTTTGATAGGTGCTGGTGTGGTGGATTCATTAAAACTCCACCAAAGGAAAGAGCTGTCACCTCGGGCCCAATAAGGACAGAACATCCCCCGCCCCCAGAACACCCCAAGCCGCAACAGCACCCAGAGAACGATCCCCGGGGCCCCACAGGAGCCACCTGCAGAAGGACCAGCCTAGGGTCCAGGAGCGGCAACCGCCGACACAGCCGACGAACCAAGACTAGCGCAGTGGCACGGGGCAGAGCAAGGCGGCCCAGCGCCCCACCAGCAACCGCCACCCATCATATCCCAATGCCCCCCCCGGCCCATCCCCATGGAATCGCTGGGCCGCCCCATCACATAACTCCCCACCCAATATCCACCCGAACCCCAAGGTGTGGGTATGCGTGGGGGGCGGGGTTAACAATCGATAACATGTACTAAAAAGTACAATATGTAAAAAAATCAAGGCAAATCAAGCTTTGCACTCACAGCGGCGCTTCAAGTCATTCAGCATGTGTAATGTGTGAAAGTCAAGCATGAAAAAAGGCATCTTAAATCATGCCATACAAACTCCAGTGTCTCATTAATATTACAGGGACTATTCTTGACTTCATTTCATTCCATCTTTTCGTGTGAGTCGGGACAAATGTTGAAGCACGGAGGGATTATAAGGTGTGCAAATCACATTTTAGGGTTCAGCGTACAAGAGAACTGAATTGTTTCAACGTTCATTCTTCTGCTTCCTCTGTGATTATTATATATATATTTGTATTTCGTGTGGCCCTGTGATGAGCTGGTGTCTCATCTGGGGTGTACCCCCCTCTCACCCATAGCCAGCTGATAAACTCCAGCAGACTCGTGACCCACCAAGAGGCTGTGGACGAGGTAATTGCAGTTGTTTCATCGACAAGAAAATGGATGGATATATTTACAGTATAAAACCCTTTTATCCAAAATGGTTTTCCAAATTACAATCGTCAATCATAGTTCAGAGTCTTGTCTTGGACACCTTGCATGGCTTTAAACTGACCTTGCTCATTTCAGTTTGCTGTTGCTACGATTCTTTGCTAATACTATTGCTAACATGATTAGTTAATGAATAAAATGCTCAACGGTTTCTTGGATATTCTGAGAGTTAGACATTCAGCCCTTTTCAGATGACTCTCATAAATGTTTTCACAGAGGGAGCGTTCTAAGACAACCGTCTACTCTAAATGGCGGAATTTGGGTTCAGTTCATATATTTTCTGTAAAAAACAAAAAAATTATTTAATATGAAGACGATAATGGAAACCAGCTTTAAAATGACCTTGAAAACCAATAAAGTGACTAATGAATCTGAAGGGACAGATTGTGTCTAAACATTTTACTCATCATTGTAAAAGGCTTTTATTTCCTTGTGGGTTTCTGTCTATATATCAGGACTCAGGTCATTGCCCTCGTATTAAAGATTTATTAAATCAGTACAAGGGGGGGGGGGGGGGATTTATAAAACACTCTCAGAGTCTGGTTATTACTGCGACAGTCCTGGCGTTCCTGTATTCGACAAGAAATGACAATACATTTTGTCTTCATATTGGAGCAACTTGGGATGCAAAAGAGTTGCTCCTAGTAATGGAGGGCATCAGAGAAAGCCGATAAGTATTCCGATGCTAATATTGGCGACGTGACGATCGCTCACAGACAATACTAGTTTTATCCCCCTCAACGCCGCCGTCTGGGGCGGGTCATTATGCATGGGAATGACTGGCGCCTGAGAGAGCTTGTTTAAAGAGGCGAGATTAAGGGATGGAATAGATGTAGAGACTTTGCTGTTTACTGTCAGTGAGGTGAGATAAATCTGAGAGAGAGAGAGAGGGAGAGAGAGAGAGCGAGCTCCGGATGGACAGGAGGACAGGTGCTGATGGCCTGCATAGGCTGACCGTTTAGGAGATGAGATCGGTCTTTTCTTCTATATGGAAAATCTCCATTTCTATTTGTATGACGATGGACTGATGGTGTGTGTGTGTGTGTGTGTGTGTGTGTGTGTGTGTTGCCTTTTACTCTCAATCAATTGTGTGCCTGTGTCCATCTTTGTTTCTGTGTGTGTGTGTGTGTGAAAATTAATCAAAGTGGGGGCGATGATGAACCGTTTCTGTAGAATTCTGTCAAAGGTTAAGAGCTAGTTATTTTTAAGAATGACATGAATCTCAGGGAGACAGTGATTGCCTAAATGACCACTGTAATTACCAATTACTTCTCGAAGCAGAGAATATATTCACGGCGTGTAGCCAGCTAAATACAGACAGGCATTAGCCCATTTATGTACTAATGCACATCATTTAGATCCTGAAAAGGGCAGATGGGAACACAATGGAAGATGGTCTAATATCATTCCAAAAAGAATATTCGATTCACAGGAGATGAATATTACTTAGTGCCCGATTGTTTTTCCCATAAAACATTCAAAAGACGTCCCATCTTCCGTGCCCTTGTTCTTGCTTTCCTCCCTCCCTCACAGTTCCTTTGTGTGACACCTCCAACCTGCGGCGGCTAACAGGAACTCACCTTGTCTGGCTGGTGACCCCCTCCTGCATTAAATGAGAATGAGCCTCTGACACACTTTGCACAGGTAGCCTGGCGTCGCTCACAAATAACAGAAAGGGGTGCACAATGAATATACATGGGGGTTTCTCCTCCCCATCACCCAGCCACCAGTGATGGGGGGGGGGGCAAAGGGAGTCAAAAAGGAGCGTAGGAAAACAGTGGCTGACAGGCCTGACTGGCGAAACTAAATTTACTAAATTAGACATAAACTGCAACGCTCTGCGTCTCCGTCAAGGAACTTGTAAAGTCTCATAAATAAGTCAAGCAAAACGAGAGCGACGGCGCAGGCAAACAAAAGTGGCGAGCGCTCGCTGCCGGCGTGCACTCGGATTGTTTTTGGGCTTGGGATAATGAGTTGTCGTTTTGCTCTTCCCTCCTCAACAACAACCTTCTCCCCTCTTTTGCACGGCGCGCCGCTCTCTTCCTCGCCGTGCTCATTTCCAGCCGCCGCTCTGTCACCTCTGCTATTGTCATTCTTGTGAGTTGCTCTTTTGCACGATAATAGGGACACATATTTGCCCCCCCCCCCCAACGCAACGTGGTCCGCGTTTCATCTGCTAAATGCTAGGAGGGGAGCAGAATATTTTGTTGGCGGTGGGAATCTAAAGAGAGCTGAGCCGAGAGAGGGGCGAGTGTTTTGAATCCAAACTTTGAGCGTATGACTCTGCCCCCCCCCTCCCCGCCCCCCCGCTGCCCCCACAACATTGCTCGCTGGCTGTAAAGTCATGTCCGTGCCGGACGCGACCCGTTTGAAAGGGATTATCTTATTCCATGTGGGGGTTTTCTTCAGCTAGTGCTGGCACTACATGGAAGGCAAATCCAGAGGGGCCCTGGGATTCACATTGTAACGAGGGGGGGGGGGGGCACAGTCGCCTCTGAGCCGTTCCTAAAGCGAGCGCTCGCTCCACCAATACAGTATATCATCTCACACCCTTCATCCATACTCGGCCCCATCACAGAACGCGTCAGGATTTAAAGCGGGACAGGATATTTTTAAGTAGCACAAACAAAGTGTGCTCGCTGTTTATTTCCTTGACTTGTTTCCTGTCATCTCTTGCCAAAGCGCTTTAGCGGTAGCATTGTCACTCCTCTCGTCGCCACCAGCGCCGTGCTCGCACTTCTTTCTCATCTTCTCTTTCTTTATCATTAAACAATACCTGCGTTTTACAGTCGCAGCACTTTTTATTTTAGCTGTGTCTTTGTTATTCCCCTCTCTCTTTTTTGGCATCATCACTTTGGCTGGCAGTTGTCATCAATAGTTAATGCCTCAATGAAAAGTGGTGACAAATGGAAAACCATTGAAAACGAGGGGTTTGTTGTTACCGTTGGATCCTTTCTGCGTGTACTTTAACCCTTTACGGCCTTTTGGCAAACAAAGGTTTACAAACGAAGCTGTAGTGATCTTATTTATCACATCATTGAAGGCCTTGAGTCGCCAGCGTGACCTCATTCTCGGGTCACTGGAAGAGTCACATTGTTCTCTCTATTAGCTTAGCTCTGCTGCGACGTGTTCCCATATCAAATAACTGAAAACAATTTAATCCATTCCGGCGCCTAAAAACACTAAAATCAATGCGTTTTTAAATTGCTATATATACACACATACAATGATATATTAAATGATGCGGTTTTATTATGAGTTTTACCTTCGAGAAAGACGAGAGGAGGAGGGGGGGTTGGACGGTACGTAACACTTTATGCAGTAATTGTACCTCACAGGTACTCGTACATAAACTCAGACGTAGTAGTTCTGCCTCTGGAAGGCTTTGTGTTCTTGATAGCATCCTTCTGGTTGAGGATTGTACACATCCATGTACTCCGCTCGTACTGGCGTGTCCCATCACTTACGGACACCACGGTCACACTGATGGATCATTTCATGCTTCATCTCCATCGTCATCATCGTCTCTCCTTCACTGCCCTCCTCACCACTCGCTCTCTTTGGACCATCACTGATCAGGAATACTCGCAGGTACAGCCAGAATCAGGTCAATACTGGAAACACACCACGGAGATGTGCAGGAGACGAGGATGGACCGTGGCGAAACCCTGAATCTAGCGCCACCATCTGGAAGTTGATCGTAACTCAAAGCAAAATATTGTGTCTTGGAACACTCATATGTCGAGGTATTATTATGTGTATATATATATATATATGGTCGTGGATGGGCAGCATGGTGGCCTAGTGGTGAGCGCTGTTGCCTCGCGGCGAGAAGGTCGCAGGTTCAAATCAGACTTGCGGCCTTTCTGTGAGGAGTTTGCGTGTGTTATAGACCGGTTCCACGTCATCTCTGTTTTTCCTCTATTGTATTAATAAATTATATTTGTTTGGGTCTGTTTGTCAAACATAACAATTTGACATCATTACTTTGGGAACACATAATGTAATTTCTTTTTACCGGTTATATAAAACCTCAAATAATCAGCACATTAACCAATGATGAAAAAGATTTTTGTTCACAGGCCGACTCGTGTTTGCAATCGACCCAAATTATGTATGAGGCGTCACGTATTGTGACAAAATCTCTATTGAGGACAGGCTTTGCTGAATGATTGCAGAGGCCTCATTAACCATTAGTATTACAGACGAAATTAGAAACTCTGATTTGAACAAATGAATCTAACCTTGCTCGGGCATTGGATTAGCGAGACAATATCAACCCCAATCCCCCCCGCCCCGTTTCTCAGTCGTAATCATGTTTTGTGATCGTAGTGTGTTTAGCATCAGTTCGCTGTCTCGTCTAATATCTCGACCTTAGAATCCCAGAAATCGTGTGAAAGGATGATTTAGAGGAAACGCCTCGCTGGATTATTGTTGCCACTGCATACCAGTGCGAGTGCAAAACACTAACCCTGTTATCCATGAGCGCAGAAGTAAGTGGGGGCTGTGAAGCCATGGCATTTGAATGACACATTGATGGCCGCGACTCGCACGCCGCATGCCAAGAGTCCAGAAGAGAGAACCAGTCTGGATGTGAGCGGGCCAAGAGCTTAGTGGGGAGTCCACAAACTGCTCAAAGCTGACATTTGTGCCTCCAGGAGGTACGCAAACAGGGATAGACAGGCAGTCCGATCCAACCCCCCCTCCAATCCGCCCAGTTGTCTTCATCTCTCCATCAATCTCATTTAATTGTTTTTCCATCCGAGATGTTGTACATAAATAACTCGCCGTGCATTACTCTCTGTTCTCTCCGGCAGAAGTGCCATTTTGAGAACGGGCCCTGTCTTCGGCTGTCTGGGGGGGTGGGGGGAGGCAGCGGGGAAACGGCTGATGTGCTGTGGATTGCTTTTCCTCCAATGGCGTCGGACGTTATTTAATAGGCTCAGGTTCTTGTTAAATCGCACAAAGCGATTGCGTTTATGTACTGATGCGTCGAATCTTCGGTTTTGCTGCAAAATGAACAAAAGCGTAGGACCGTGGGGAGGGGAGGGGACAAGTTGGGACGGACTGCTCAGAGAGACGAGGCGGAGAGATGACCAGCGTATATGTTTGGAAATAGGAACACATCATCAATGTACTTTCTGAATGCTGGACACAGGGATTACTGGAGAGGATTACTTCCTCCTCGCGCTGGCTGCTGTTACTTCACAGAGCATGTATCAGAAACACTCGGGCTCGTCTGCTAGCGAGCGCTAACTGCAGATGACAGAAGACAGTACTTGAGTATCTTAAGTATGTTAAGCCTTGGCGTGCTAACAACCATCTGGTATTAAGAAGAAAAGAACGAAGAAAAGCCCTTCTGTTGAAGCCTCACATTAGCGCTAATAATATACAGTTTATTGATGCTCTCAGATGTGCCATCGCTCAGCAAAATTATAAATGAGGCAAATGCTAGCGCTCTGAAAGAAAGACAATTTTAAAATATTAAAGGTTGGGAGATCATTAGCTTGAAATAGATGCAGCAAGTCATTTGCTTTGTAGAAATGAAGAGGAGTCGCGGCATCCTGGGCATGAATTCTAACTCCCACTGAACGGTGAAGCCAGCGGGGCAGATTTCTGCTCTTTGATTGTCGATTAGTGTTTTGTTTGCCCTAAACAGCAAAAGGATGTCTTTTATTAAAGCAGGTAAAACCTCACTGACACTTAAAGCTCTTTATTCAATAGAGACCTGGCCAAGAGAGAAGCGTGAAAAATGTTCAGATAAGTCGACACTGCAATTAAAAATCTTTCACACCCTCAAAGTGAATATATGCAATGATAATAAATACAATAAATCCACAGGAATGAAAAAAACACAAATCCTGTGTGTTACGTTTGGTAGGTTTTTTGTAGTATTTTATCTAGTTATCAAGATAATTAGTAATAAGCTAGTAAGAACATAATATTCATGTTTAACGTGGAAGAAAGGAGAAACCGACCTACTTATCAATATGAAAGTGACTAATACAGGGGAAACTACAGTGTGAATCTTTTCACATTGATTTCAGGTTTTATTCCAGCGGTCGACATGAGCAGATAAACCCGCTTTCCAAGAGCAAACCCATAAATGAAGGAGCAGTTGAGTGCTAATAGGATGGGATGACGAGCACATGGATTTCTTTACCAGTAGCAAACCTGCTTGTGAGATGACCTCCACCAGTGATGCTGCCCTTTCAGACACGCAACGCATGCGCGACTCCCCAGGCATAGCTTTGGATTCCATTGAGCGGACCAGTCAAGAAGAAGAAGAGTGTGTTACAAAAATTCATTTCGCTCTCCACTCCACGTTGTGCATTGCATATTTACGCTGTTCAACTACGGGCGCTGTGATTTCACATGGACTCCAGATTCAAGCCAGTCCCGATGACTAAATTATGCACCATGAAAGTGTTTAGAAAGGACTCTTTGTTTTAAGCTGTTGCCTGCCATGTGCCTTTGGCTTTGTTGCCTCGTAAATACCAGTGATATATTAAATTGGTGTTAGCCTGATATATTATGAGCTTGTTTCTGGCACTTTTAAATCAAGAGGGAATGAGAGATAAGAAGAAGGATGAAAAACCCCAGCTCTGGCAGTTTTTTCTTTTGGAGGAGGCTGATGTTGAGTTCTGTTCATTCCACTCAGGGCACCGTGTTGATAGCTTGCTGTGCACATAAGAAGCATGCGGTGCTAGAAATAATTGTTCTTTTCATGGTAAGAAAGGCCATATCAATTAAAGTTAAATGGTCTCCTAAGTTATTGCAGTATAGCTCAGTGGTAGCCATCAGTTGTGCGCTGTTCCCTTGCTTTTGTTCCTGCAAACTGTATTTAAGCCTTGCAGTGTTTCAGCAGCATTTAATGCGAGAAACAATCACAGTGTGCGCCTGTGTGGGAGCCATCACGCAACAGCCTTGCATAAAGGAACGGGTTTAAATGGTGTTCAAAGATTTCTACCATTGAAATAATTGCTCAGCAGCACCAGCTGGTCCGTCTGAGGCTGAGTCGGCCTTTGCTTTTAGTTTTGCTCTGAAGCGTCGAGGTGCGTACGACGTACTGCATGCCTGTTGTTTCTTGCTGCCTGGGGACGCGGTGTTAAAAGGAAACAAGTATATTGTGAAATAAAAGCAGGCAGCGATCATACAGGTGTGAGTACAGGTGTGTGTTTGAACCATCCACAAGTGGATTCCTTCATGACTGTATCACATTCTCCAACATTTGCTGCATCACTGGACGTGCCAGTTGCTGCCCAGCGAGCGTTTTCTCCTCTCTGCATGTCCTGTAAAGCAGCGGTCCCCAAACTTTTTCCTGCCACGGACCGGTTTCATGCCGGGCAATATTTTCGCGGACCGGGGGCCAATCAAATTTACGTTGGAGAAAATCCAGTCGTTTTTCAAAATAAAACACCTTTTAGACGCTAATAATAGATAGAACGGAAATTGTATAAAAGAACTCTTCTTTCTGTGCAGCCCGGTAACAAATGCCTGACGGACCGGTACCGGGCCACGGCCCGGTGGTTGGGGACCACTGGTCTAAATGATGCTGTCCATATATTCCTTGATGCATTCGAATATGTTTGCATTTTATAATGTCCATCTCAGCCCCAATGTTTGATGTTCTCTCCTATGCTTGTTGCATCTGCACAGTTCCTAAGCTAACCCCGTCTGATCAGCAAGGCATCATCAATGTGGACCAAACTCCGCCCACTGTGCAACTGAGTCTCAGCAACATTAGACACACAGAAAAGATGCAAATGGTAAATGCAAGCTCACGTTTAATTGTAAGCGTTGGGCCATACATCAGTCAGAGCAGTGATCTGAGCATCACACAATGATCATTGTGCATTAAGGGACGAAGAGGAGCGATCGTGTTTTATGACGGTAAAGGCCTCTGACCCCACTTTGGCGCTCCGGCGTGGAGCTGGATCAAGATGAGTGGTTTGACTGCCAAGAGTGGGAGGAGTAGAATCCGAGAGGTGATTAGAGGACAGATAAAGAGAGGGGTCGTAAAATGTTATATCATTATGTCATACAAGATCAAAATTTAGCTTTAAAATGATATTAATGGGTTTTTCTTCAATTATATTGTGTATTGCAGTGATGGTTAACTCTATGTTGTCTGTTCCCAGCTCTGGCTAAATAAGATTAAATTATCGAGAACAATATCCAGAATGCCAGAAAGTCCAGGTGGAAGTAGCTTCTTCTTATTTCACGCTGCTAAAAGAGCCGCTAAAACACTAGAAGTAACCTGAACTTGAGGAGAAAAGGCCTAAACACTAGAGATGTGATCGAGATCGTTTGGATCCAGCTCATAAATAATTAGGCAGGATAAAAAATAAAATAAAATAAACATGACCATGATAAATAATCACATTCTACCAGATATAAGATTTTAAATCTTGGCACGTACTTACAAAATTCACAGGACAGATGGAAGAAATGAAGAAAGATATCTACTTTTGAATAAAGCAAGATTAGAAAGACGAGAGTGAGTATTTTATACATGTTGTGAAATAAGTTCCAAATGTTCAGGCAGGAAGAAGGTCAGGGATTACACGGGAATCAGACGTTGGTCTCATTACTGCATTGCTGTCCATCAGCATGTACACGTACAATCGACTGATGCCAAGTCTTGCCTTGTGCTTTTTGTCCTTTTGCCAGCTGCAACATCCTCGCATGCTGCATCTTCTTTGATACATTCTGAAGTACACATCAAACAGTCAAATATTAATCTACCAAACAGGAAGTACCATTCGTTTTATTTTTGCCTTTGCTCCTCCAACTTCAGAACATCTCTCTGCACAGCTATTTATATATGTGTGTGCAGTTATTTACCAATTCATGAAAATTCAAATAGTCAGAATAAACTGTAGCAAACAGAAGAGCAGCCACAAGCATGAAAACGCATCAGATTTATTCCCCCTGCCTTGTTTACCGGTTCACGGAACGCTGCATGCAAACAGAATGCAAATGCCTTTGATTCAATCAGGTGATGCGGAGGTAATTGTATTTGGAGAAATGTCCAAGATTTTTTTTCTCCATCATTATCAGTAGGGGGTTTTCTTTATGAAATCCATCTTAAACAAAAGCTATCATCACTCCCGAGTCTTGTGATCTTCCTTTGTCAGATGCGGATGTGGATGCGTCTTTAATTTCCTTTCAATTAAAAGTAAATATACGCCTTTATTCCCCCCCCCCACTGTGAAATCCAAACAAGAGGAGTCAACATGAGCAGACAGGTGAGGAATATTCATTTATATCTGCCAGGCGGTTTTATTTTCCTTTTTTCTATTGTTGATGCTGATGATGTGATTCAACAGGCAACAGCATATCTGCATGCCTTCTATCAGGAAGACCCCCCCCCCCCCCCCAAAAAAAAAAAAAAATCATGTCTGCTGGCTTGTCTTTTTCAGAGCTGCATCAGAAAGACAAACAAACAGCAAACGAGTCCAACACAAGACAAACTTTACTTCATTAAATGGCAGGTTAATCTGTGTCTCCTGGAGCTGCAGTTGCTTTGATCAGAGCTAAATTGTCACAAAGGCACAGCGTTTTCCTTTCTTATCGTCGAGTTGCTCATCATTGCAGATATAATGCAGTGACAGCAGTATTGCTTATTGACAGCCACTGCTGTGAATTAGTTTAGAACCCATGTTACTTTTCATCCTCCCACTGTGCTGCGTGGAATCTCTTATAACAGGAGGCTTTTTGTCTTCTGCACAAATTCAACCTTGTATCTTATTTGCAAAACAATATGCTAAAATGATACGTAGTGTCTCTATTGCTGCAATTAGCTGTAATGTAAGACACTGTGTGCAAGATGTGTTCAGTTCATGTCATGACTATTCATTTGGGACTGATTTTACTCTACTTACTTAGTGGAATGTTTATCTCAAATTAGTGTGCAGTAGGAAATGTTATTTTGTAGGACATAGGTGTAAGCATTGAAGAAAGAATAGAGATAAAATATATATATATATATATCTTAAGGCCTAGCCCTTCTGAAACTTTAGTTAAAAACAGATCAGGTCATTTTTGTGATTACAATACACCTGATAATAATTAAAAAATGACCTGGATCTGGGGGGGGGGGGTCAAATATTAGAGTTCCAGTCGAGCTAAGGAAACCGGCCTTCACTGCTAAGTATGTTTCTGGCTAATGTTCAGTATCTGGAACATAAGCTGGTGAATTCTGTGGCAGGATGACTTTCCAACTAGACATTAAGAACTGTAATGTTATGGTTTTTGCAGAAACTTGGCTTGACCCCTTAGTCCCATCCTCTGCCATTCAAAAGAGGTTTTCATTCGTTGACATGACAGGACAGCGGTCATGGTGCACAACCTGTAGTGCTCAGACGTGGATCCTTCTGGAGGATATTCTCCTGGAGCACTACACGATTGTATGCCATTTCCCAAGGGAACTTGCATCGGTCATGTATGTTCAGCCACATGTCGACACTAATTAACAAGTCTTTGGATGAGTTGCATGCAATTATCAGCAGTACAGGGAGCTCATGGTAGTACAGGGAAGGTCAGAAGGAGCTGCATTGTGTCTTTGTAGATCTAGAGAAAGTCTAGGACAGGGTGCCCAGAGAGGAACTGTGGTACTGCATGAGGTACTGTGGTACTGCATGAGGAAGTCTGGAGTGGCAGAGAAATATGTCAGAGTAGTTCAGGACATTTGGACAGTTGTAGGACAGCAGTGAAGTGTGCAGTAGGAGTAACAGGAGTTTAGTGTAGAGGTGGGATGCACCAGGGATCAGCTCTGAGACCCTTTTTGTTGCCATGGTGATGGATAGACTAACAGATGAGGTGAGACAGGAAGCTCCTCTGAATATGATGTTTGCAGATGACACTGTGATCTGCAGGTAGAGGAGAATCTAGAGAAGTGGAGGTCTGCTCTAGAAAAGAGAGGAATGAAGGTGAGCAGGAGTAAAACAGAGTACATGTGTGTAAATGAGAAGGTCCCAGGGGGGACAGTGAAGCTACAAGGAAGAGACGTAAAGAAGGGAGAGGACTTCAGGTACCTCGGGTCAACAGAGCAGAGTGATGGAGAGAATGTGGAAAGGAGGTGAAGAATCGGTGGTGAGGACAGCCATGATGGACGGCTTAGAGACAGTGTCTCTGAGGAAAAGACAGGAGGCGGAGCTAGAAGTGGAGGAGATGAAGATGCTGAGTTTCTCCTTGGGAGTGACCAGGTTGGACAGGATTAGAAATGAGACAATAAGAGGGACAGTGAAGGTTAGACGTTTTGGAGACAAGGTCAGAGAGTCATACTTTGATGGTTTGGACATGTCCAGAGGAGAGACAGGGACTATATCGGTAGAAGGATGCTGAGGATGGAGCTGCCAGGGAACAGGACTAAAGGACGACCCAGGAGAAGATACATGGACGTAGTGAGGGAGGACATGAGAGTGGCTGGTGTTGGGGAGGACAATGCAAAGGACCGGGTGAAGTGGAGAAGGTTGATTTGCTGTGGCGACCCCTCCCAGGATGGTAAATGGACTGCACTTATATAGCTCTTTTCCACCTTTGCGGTGCCCAAAGCGTTTTACAATTTGGCCGTACATTCACATTCTCATTCACACTCCAGTGGGCGCCTGCTGCCATGCACGCCGCTGCCAGACCCACAGGGAGCAATTTGGGGTTCAGTGTCTTTTCCATGGACACTTTGACATGTGGACAGTCAGAGCTTGGACTCGAACCACTTACCTACTGATCAATGGACGACCCGCTCTACCAACTGGGCCAAGCCAAAATTACAGTCGTAACTCACCTGCATGCTTTTGGAGGTGCACGGAGGAAACTAAAGAGAACCCAAGCAGACCCGGGGAGAACATACAAACTTCCCACAGAAAGGAATTGAACCCAGAACCTTCCGTAACACTCCTTACCAGGAAATTGTAGAATGCTCTGCACCTGCAAATTGCTACAAATTATTTTTTCTTTTTTTCTTTCATTTTCTTTCATTTTATTCTACTTATTTGTGTATATACTGTTAACAGACTGCAGAGAATTTCCATATTAGATATAATATTTTCATATTAGATATTGCTTTGTTTATTTATCTATTACAACTGTCTGTGCATTGAATGATACTGTCACACAATAATTTAATTTATAGTAAATGTGATCGTTGGGCACATGACAATAAATCCTTGATTGATAGATTGATTGATTGACACCCTCGGCGCCTCATTTCTCATTTGCTGGGAGTGGCTGTTTATGGTTCATTGATGTTCAAGTAAGGCCAATAATCCACTAATCAAGCAATCCAAGGTGATCATTTGCTTTGCTATTTGTTTCAACACACAGTAAGCATGTTCATTAGCCACTTGAGCTGCATGATAAAACAGACTTGGTGAGTTGTTACATGACTTCTCTTGTTCAACAATAACTCTTTCCTGAAGGAATGAAACTGTGTGATGGGGTAGACAAGAACATGTTTAACGATCAAAAGAAACCCATGTCTGTAAAAACGTGTCCTTGGTGAAAGTTTACCTTCAAGTTTGAACAGGAAAAACACGATAAACATGAAATACTTCACGCGGTGCTCAGTCATCTAGTTGTGTGGTAGCTGATAGCGTTTTACCTTTTGACATGCTTGCCAGACAGTAGTGGGCTGGGCAGGGTTTGGTTTGGTTTGGACAGTTTCTAATGCTAATGCTAATGCTAATGCTAATGGTGTCATTTAGGATGATTTTAATTGCTTCTATCCTTAAAGGGGCATTTTGTCATTTTATATTTCTTTAGGACGCAGGCATTTGTGAAATTGAATAACTTGGTTATTAATAAATGCATATAGGTATGGACTAATTAGGATTTTTAGTAACTATCCTGACGTATTTATGATAATAATAACACAGTAATACTACTGCGATCATTAATGCTAACAATACCACTGGGGGTACAATTACTAGCATTCCTGTGGGACTCATTGCAATTATTAATATGTTTACTATTGTAATTATAAATGCTGATGCTGATTGGACTCCACTTTTTACATATAGTATGTCTTTGGCAAATTCTTATTCCACACTTGGAACGCCACATTTGAAGCAGGAAGTCGAAAACAACAGCACTATTCAATTCTCTCATTTCACATCAGGAAGGACACTGGTTTACCTTAAGTAATACTGAGTCAAGGACTTGATTGAATTTCAGTGATGTCATTACGAGGTCACATTTCAGTGTGTAATATGATATAAATTTCGTTAAGCCAGCCCGCCTCTCTCTTTCTCTCCCTGCCCCGTGCAGGGGACTCTTGTTTGTGCTTTTAAGCTACCCTGGTTCCTTGTGCCCTCCACAACATGATGGATGGTCCCATCCTTTGCAAATGTTTTATTGCATCTGTCATTAGCCACCACACTGCATGAAATCGGTTATACATGCACACACACAATTCAATCTCTTCTTCCCCCCTCGATCACAGGCATGGAGTCCTTCCTGCAGACAGAGTTAAAGCTTCGGCACAGTTGGCCACGATTTAGGATTCTATATGTGCGTTAAAATGGTGTGGTGTAACATATTTGCATGAACACGGGTGTCAATCCGCTTTTCTTGAACAGGCCGGAGTATTGTGCTTTCAGATCTGTTCAAAAGAACTGAACTCCTAATTTCTGCCTAAATTTCAGTTGTCATGGGGACTCTGGTCAGCCCGTGAAAAAATATCATGCCGTGTTCTATAGCAATGTAGAAGCTGTATCAAAACAGAAAAAAAAATTGATGATGATGTCATCCTCCGGGGCTTGGGGACTACAAATTTATAACACAGAGACTGCATTACAATCTGGGGGTGGTGCCATGACACCCTGGGGTGCCATCTGGATTTTTCAAGTGTGCAGCAAAAAAAAATCTTCTGTTGTTGCTGACATCATAGGATTAATTAAAATACAGAAAAATGAAACTCAAAATGAAAATAATGATAATTATGTGTCTCATACATCCTCATGAGCAGGCTATTACCATGTCATACTGTATGTATCGTACTACAGACGCATACGTTCTCATCTCTCAGCATCTGAAGACATTAAATTAGCATTTTTCAAAAATATTTTTTGTGCTCTGACTGAGTCTGTGAACCTCAGAGTTCGTGAGCAGAGGGAAGCTAAAAAAAATATAATCTGGAGCAAATAATCTCAGCATTCCATATTAAAAATGAAACCTAACAAGAATTACATTTTAGTCCTCAATTGGGACTTTTTTTGAGAGACAATATTAATTTGTGTTTTTATTTGTACTGCTTCTCCAGTTTATGGTCGCCTATCCCAGCTGACATTGGGAAGGAGGCCCTGGATAATTCACCAGTTCCTCACATGACCACATGGAAGACAAACAACCAATCGTATTCACACACATATTCCTCCAACCACCAAGTTGCCTACGTTGTATTTGGTGGTTGGGGGAAGCCGGAGGACATGGCAACCACCCACACAGGGAATACACTAATTCCCCACAGAAAAAGTCCCAGCTGGATTTGAACCCATGACCTTCTTGTTGCGTGGCAAATGCTCCCTCCAGGGACAGGGGTGTGACATGTCTCTGCCCGCTAACCTCTCACCTGCAATCGCAGTGCTGCGCGCTGAGACAACTTCATTCTCAGTCAGAATTGCGGCCCACTTGATGTGCATGTATTTCGGTGCACAATCATGTGAGTTGTATCCGTTCATGTATTTTCCTGAGAACTTCAAACACCCCAAAGGTACTCAAAATATGAGTCATTAAGTCATTAAGAATGGCACACCAGACCCTGCTGGTGAAGCCAGGAAGTACTTCACTACGTGTTCTTGGGGTCAAGGGCCTGGGGAGTGGACTGTCTCTGTCTTGTGCCTTGCTATCTAGTCCTCTGTCCACACCCAGAACCGCTGGGGCCAATGATCACAGACCCGAGTCTCTGGATCATCGCCTGAGTTGTGTACTGATTGTTTGCTGCTTTAGTTCTTGACAAATCTCATCAAGCACTTCGGCCTGTCACACCACGGGCGGAACGAACGACCGCAGACGTGAAGGCTGGTGATGAATATTGGCCAATCACGAGAAGTTAGAGTGGCAACTCCTTTCCTCTGCCAACCTCTTCTCTCTCTCTCTCTCTCTCTCTCTCATAGAGTTACATGGACCGCCACTTTTTCCTTGCTCATGTTTTGTAGTTTTGACCCTGCACTGGCTGAAGATTTTTTTGAATAACAGATCTCACCTTCCTGGATGTTTTTTTCAGGGAGGCTTCATGCAAACGGAATAGGGGTGACACATTTATTGACGTTCGATTTAGGGTGGGGGGGGGGGGGGGGGGGGGTGTCGGACTACAAATGGAGGACAGCGAGAGGAAAGAAAGGCAAGAGAGAAAGCGAAGGATCGTGTCATAAATAATTTTATTCCCATCCAGCTCTGCCAATGTATGTTGGATTGGTAAATAATGCATCACTCCAGTGCATAATTAGGACAACAGCACTATTCCTTTCCTCACTCATGCCTTCAGAGTACATTGCATTCTGCTGTTTGTTCGTCTTTAATGTACTTAGAGGCCACCTGATTGATCTGTGAAGAAGGCTCTCTAAATGCCCTTTAAGTGCTGCCGTTGCTCTTGCACAGACCGTGCACACAGAAAAAAAGAAAATGTTCAAATCTAAATGATACGTTATCATGTGAATTCTCATTATCATTTAGACACCAAATAAGCGAAGGTAATGTCTCCGAGAAGACAGGAGAGGCGTCCTGCTAATGTTTGTTGCCAGTGATGTGCATGTACGTCGGCTTCACAGATTCATTACAGCCCGAACGCTGCTGCTGCAGCTGAGTCTAATGCAATGTGACAAAATGCAAAGCGCTGTTAAAGGAAAGGTGGGTAAAAAAGACAGGAAAGAAGAGAGGAGGTTATTATTTAATATGTGTCTGTGTGTGTGTGTGTGTGTGTCTTCCTCTCTCGTCTTCCTCCGGCAGGAGATAACACCTTTTGGAGGAACTGCCTTGAAGCATTATCCCCCAGACAGGATACATGGCTAATCTTCAGCTTTGAGCCATTACGCTACATTTATCTGTGACCCCCTCTCTCTTTATATCATTACAGTTAAAGTCCATAAAAGTGTGTTTAGACAAAGATGAAGGCATTACCTGCTCAGAAACCCCAAGTGCTATTAGAGGCTTAGGCCGATGTGCACGGGATATTAAATATCCTTTATCTTAAGTTCTCTCTCTCTCACTGCTCTCTGGGTAAGCTGATATCTCACCCAGCCCTGCCTTATACTGCCACAGGCGTAATAAATACACACATATCAATGGGCCAAGTTTGTCCTGGTCTCAAACGATTATGTGAGGCATGCCTCCCCTCGATGTGGAGGGAGTAGCAGCAGAGCTTTTATTTATTTCTGTGTGAGGTAAGGGCAGACATAGTTACAAAGTCAGCGTGTTGGGCCAGCACACACACACACACACACACACAGACAGACAAACACATTGTCATTTATATCAGTCGTGTACCATACAATCATACATATTCATCTGCAGACGAATGTCTATAAGAGGGAGGGACAAGGTTTGGTGTCTCTTCAGAGGACAAAGACTTGAGTGTATTTTCTTAAGGACATTTGTAATACACACCACATCTTCCCCTGTTAATGTCATATTCTTTTAAAAGGACGCTGCTCTCCAGGGCATAGAAACCTGAGAACAGAGTCTACTATCCAACTGGAGCACTCGACGCGACGCTCGGGGTGGAAGGACGACAATAAAAATAACATTCAGGTTCCTAGTTGGACGGCTGCGAGATGGGCCGCCCGTTCAACACAGTTTTTTCGCATGGCACCCATACCTGTAGATCTGGATTTCTGTGCAGCTCACAACGACACCATTCCTCATATGGTTCTCACGTTACACGCTCAGATCTACAATCATGCCACGTCACCATATTTTCACTGTACCTCCTAGTTTTATCAAGCTTTTTCTAAGGATTGTACACTAAATATTTCAGTTTAATATAAGAAAGACAGCAACAAACGGCCACATTTGTTCTTGAGAATAGGCCCACATGCGACAGCGACACAATGAAACAAGCCTATTTGTGTACTTTCACTACAATCACACAGCTGCGCCACAATATTTATGTACATTGCAGAAGAGCAAGAAAAATTAATTTTTCATTTTTAGTATATTTGTAATTTCATTTCATTTTCATTGATTTGATAAGAACGAAATAAAATAACAAAAACGGTTTTGCGAGTATATCTACAACCAAATCTATGTTCCCCCTCCTTTGTGGGTTAAAAAAGCAAGTTTATATATAATTGATTTTTCTGCTAACGGCCTCCGGGTGTGGCTCTAGATTCAAGAGTCAAGAGATTCAAGATACTTTATTGTCATTGTGCGAACATAATAAAATCGTGTGAAGGCCCACGGCTTAAGACACACATCGGAACATGATCAAAAACAAAAACTAAATTCTCTCTCTTAAGAAACAATATATATATAAACAAAGAGAATGTGAATCACAGGCAGTAGTGCAAAATAGCATCAGCAGCACAGCAGGGCCGGCATAAAGCATCCCAGATCGCTACAAGGGAACGACTGCTTTCACAGCTCGGGGGAAGAAGCTGTTCCTGAGCCTCGCTGTGCTGCTTCTTAGTGTCCTGAACCGCTTCCCTGATGGGAGCGGGACAAACAGTCTGTGGCCCGGGTGGGTGGGGTCTGTGGCGATGCGTCTGGCCCTCCTCTGGTTCTGGAGGTGTAAACAGAGTCCAGATCAGGCAGACGGTGACCCACAATCCCCTGAGCTGTCCTCACCACCCGGGATAGGTCCTTCCTGTCCTGCGCCGTGCAGCTGCCGTACCACACGGTCGCACTGAGACACAGGATGCTCTCTATCGGGCCCCGGTAAAAGTTCTCAAGCAGCACAGAGGAGAGTCCAGCCCACTTCAGCTTCCTGAGGAAGAAGAGCCGTTGCTGGGCCTTCTTCACCAGGTGTCTGGTGTTGAGTGTCCAGGAGAGGTCAGAGGAGATGTGGATGCCCAGGAATTTAATGTTCTCCACACGCTCCACTGCTTCCCCTCGTATGCACAGGGGGGCGTGTTCAGTCTTCCTGGACCTCCTGTAGTCCACTATGACCTCCTTGGTCTTGCTGGTTTTCATAACAAGGCTGTTCCTCGAGCACCACAGCATCAGGTTCTGGACCTCCTCTCTGTAGTGGGTCTCATCGTTGTTGGAGATGTGACCCACCACAGTGGTGTCGTCCGCATGCATAGCGCTGCCCGGCTCTCACAGGTGAGTATCCAATCACAGGACGCGTACATGTCACGTTCAACGTGAGGCCCAGCTAGAGGGCCTTACTGTCGCCAACTCGTGATCTGATTGGCTATCGCAACTATCTATCAACTATATATGTGCCCGTTCACTCACAGTGCACAAGTCAGCATTGTTGATTCTGAAGGTCTCGGACAGATTTCATACAACCTGGGAACAGAAACTACCTGAATTCTGATTGGATAAAAACTCTAACATAAAAATACAACACTGGGATATGATATGACATGAATATGAAGAATATATATATCTATATATATAGATATATATAGAGCGAGAGAGAGCGAGAGAGAGCGAATAAATATGAAGAATATGATTTCTGGTTATTTTAGGCCAGCAGAGAAAGCCTTGCTGGCCCTGACGGCCCACCACTGAAGTTGATTAACATAAACTTGTCTGATCAGAAACGTCTGACCTGCTCTGTAAATAGTTTTTTAAAGTAAATAACAAATATATCAAATTAGTTGGAAAAAAAGCAAGTACAGATAAACCACAGTGTGACGGAATTAGCCTCCCTGGATGGGTGGACGATTCAAAGTATTTTTATTCCGTCATCACGCCGTATGTGTGTGTGTGTAGAGACACGCTCCCCCTGATTGCCGCTCTCCCTCTCTCCTGCACGAGTCGAAGAAGAGCAGAGTGGATAAAGTACATTTTTTGTGGTAATGTTCTAGCGAAAATTGCCAAAAATGTTTTGTGTGCTGAAAACGTCGCCTCACGGTTACCATGGTAGCGTGCATGCGTGTGCTCGCTATGAACGTACTTTTGCTTCCGGGTTTAGAGCATTTCTGACGGAGCTGTTTGAGACAGAAATGAGGGACGCTGTCCTGCAGCACCTGTTTGAGACAGAAATGAGGGACGCTGTCCTGCAGCATCTGTTTGAGACAGAAATGAGGGACGCTGTCCTGCAGCATCTGTTTGAGACAGAGATGAAGGACGCTGTCCTGCAGCATCTGTTTGAGACAGAAATGAGGGACGCTGTCCTGCAGCATCAGTTTGAGACAGAGATGAAGGACGCTGTCCTGCAGCACCTGTTTGAGACAGAAATGAGGGACGCTGTCCTGCAGCATCAGTTTAAGACAGAGATGAAGGACGCTGTCCTGCAGCATCTGTTTGAGACAGAAATGAGGGACGCTGTCCTGCAGCATCTGTTTGAGACAGAAAAGAGGGACGCTGTCCTGCAGCATCTGTTTGAGACAGAAATGAGGGACACTGTCCTGCAGCATCTGTTTGAGACAGAAATGAGGGACGCTGTCCTGCAGCATCTGTCTGAAACAGAAATGAGGGACGCTGTCCTGCAGCATCTGGTTGATATTTTGACCAAAGACTGGCTCAGATATTTCATACAAGTGTTTAGGAACTGCATTAACTTGTAGAAAAAAGGTAGAATATGTCACCTTTAAGATGACTAAACTTCTGAGCTGCGCTGTAAATAGATTTTTTTTTAAGTAAATGAAAAATATATCAAATTAGTTGGAAAAAAGTTCCAACACACAAAGTACAGATAAACCACAGTGTGGCCGAAATATGTTCAAATGCATGATACTCGTCACGATGGAAGAACCTCAGAGGACAGCTGGCGTAAGTTTATTAAAAATAAACTTGCTGATAAGAAACTTCTGACCTGCTCTGAAAATAGTATTTTAAGTAAATAACAAATATATCAAATTATGATCAGCCCATATCAATTTTGGGCTGAACAGATCAACTTTCTTTCAGCCTTGTTTTTCTTTGTTTTTCTTTAATCTTGTTGTTGTTGTTGTTGTTTTGTCCGGTTTAAGACCTACCCATTCCAGCCACTTCAGATGGCAGAACAAATAAAGATGAGTAATGCTGGTTGCTTAAATAAAATCATCAATAAACAAAAAGCTGCTATTTTAAGTGATTTTTTATGTTCCTGGTGCTAAAATTGGATATCATGAATCAGACATTCCTTTATTAGTCCTGCAAGGGGAAATTCCAAGTTTTTTAATTTATGTATTTAAGATAAGATAATAATGAAAACAACATGGTCACATGACACACTGAGAATATTCTCTTATTCTCTATTCATTATATCACTGAGGTCGAGTTCATCTGGCCCAGGGTCAGTGTTCTGGCATTCACCTGACTGTCGTCCGGTGATCAGTAGGTCGGCGGTTTGAATCCCCGCTCTAACGGTCTGCATGTCGACAGTGGGCCTGGCAGCGCCGGCGTGGCAGCAGTCATGCTTGCTCATGTTGAATAGGGTTAGAAAATCATTCCCACTTCTTCTTCTTCTGTTTTCTCCTTTGTGGGCACGAATGCTTCCCTCCTTCACCATCCACCATCCTTCTCACAACTTTCATTACATCTCTGAGGGCTGCTTGAGCTCGCTGGCAGGGGAAATAGGTGCGTATCTCCCGGCTGTAACCCGCCGTCCCGAGAGTGTGGAGGTCAATGAGATTAACCTATAGCTCCTTTTTTCCTTCATTACCCACTTCAAATTACACCCACTTACAGACGAGAGGGAATCGTATATGGGCTGATATCTATTTAAAATCTAATCCCTTTGGGTGAATTGCTCAGCCTTTCCATTTCTCTTATGTTTCTGCCGATTGCCTCTGGGCTCCGCTGCGCCGCGGTGCGCCGCGCCGCCGTTCAGGAAGGTGCTATAACCTCGCCCCTGTTCCTATTAACTTTAGATTCATCTGCCCTAATACTGGAGACACTTAAGATTATAACTCCCTCTTTTCTGTTGTTATTGCTCAGTTAAACATTACAGAAAGGCAGACTGTTGCTCGGTTGCCACACAGCTTACTGCCCAACCCACAGTACTCTGATCGCATACAGTCGTTTATGTGCATCTTATCTTTCCAAATGAAACAATAGCAGTGTTCATGCTTTATTTGAGTACACTCTATTGAATGATTTTTGGAAATATCAAAGCACTTAATAGGAACGTATGGATGCTGATGGAACCGGCGTGAAAGGAAATGATGATGGCATTTCTGTTTCCTCGCTTTGCCGCTGAAATTTGCTCCTAAATAGGCGACTGCACTGAGGCATTTTATTGTTGTTTATTCTCTGTACATCGCAGCGCCTTTCAACACGACTTGGTCCTCTAAAGGTCCCGTGCTAATTACATGTCTTGGCTTTTGATTTCCACCGTGGCTCAGCGTAATGGTCTCCGTGACGGCTCTCAAATACACATATACACTTCACAAAATAGGATAAACATGCGCCGTAAACAACGTCCTCCAAACGGCGCTTTGAAATGCACGTTTTCAACATGTGGCGCTTGACAGAGACCAAATCATCTGTGCCCGAAGTGCACGTTCACAGGCCCACGAAAGTGTTCACTGGTCATACGTCATGGGCAGCAGTCTGGGGAATGACAGCATATACAAAGCTCAGGGAAACTGCTTAGATAAGGAGGAAATGAAAGCCAAGCAGCAGAGATGTAACAGATGTACAGTACATATACAGAGGAAAGGGGGGTGGCAAGGAGCGCTAGTCAGTGTGTGACTCTGTGTACAGTACATATACAGAGGAAAGGGGGGTGGCAAGGAGCACTAGTCAGTGTGTGACTCTGTGTACAGTACATATACAGAGGAAAGGGGGGGTGGCAAGGAGCGCTAGTCAGTGTGTGACTCTGTGTACAGTACATATACAGAGGAAAGGGGGGTGGCAAGGAGCACTAGTCAGTGTGTGACTCTGTGTACAGTACATATACAGAGGAAAGGGGGGTGGCAAGGAGCGCTAGTCAGTGTGTGACTCTGTGTACAGTACATATACAGAGGAAAGGGGGGTGGCAAGGAGCGCTAGTCAGTGTGTGACTGTGTACAGTACATATACAGAGGAAAGGGGGGGTGGCAAGGAGCACTAGTCAGTGTGTGACTGTGTGTACAGTACATATACAGAGGAAAGGGGGGTGGCAAGGAGCACTAGTCAGTGTGTAACAGATGTACGGTACATATACAGAGGAAAGGGGGGTGGCAAGGAGCACTAGTCAGTGTGTGACTGTGTGTACAGTACATATACAGAGGAAAGGGGGGTGGCAAGGAGCACTAGTCAGCGTGTGACTGTGTGTACAGTACATATACAGAGGAAAGGGGGGTGGCAAGGAGCGCTAGTCAGTGTGAGACTCTGTGAGCTATGCGTCTATTGCTCATCAGCAGCGATTCTCAGACAGCCTTTCTCCGAGTATTTAAATTCATTGATCCGGAGTTTATTGAAAAGGATGTTTATTGATTGCATTTGAATGTTCTCATCGGCAGGACAGGTCCTCCGCTCTGGCAGGGTGATGTCACCAGCTCGTCCAATTCAATCCAAAGCTCTCTGGAAGCATTCCAGATCAAATGCACCGCTGAATGGACGCAGCCTCGATGGCTTCCTCAGCTTTGGTGATCTGGATCAGCACCAGAAGGTTCTAGATTGTTCTTGGTATCTTTATACACCAACATGAAAAGTCAAAGTGAATCAGAGTTGGTGTGTATTTTTAACTGAGTTTTGAATCTGGGTTTTCAATGTTAAAATGTAATATTTTTTTCCTGACCCCTTTCTGGATCAGATCCCGATGAGGTGGTGAGATAGAGACCCCCACCCTACACAACTGGGTCAAATCCCATAAACATCGGCCAGTAATCAACCGAGATATTGAGGAACAAATGTTGAAATTCCATTGACAGCAAAAATTTCAAACTCATCCAGAATCCAGGATCTCGTCTGGATCGCTGCCAAAATAAATCTGTTCCTGGAAACATTCCAAAAATCTCATCAAGATCTGTCTGTAACTTTTTGAGATGCTGCTAACAGACAGACAGACAGATGGACAGACAGACACCAGCGATTCCATAAGCTCCACCCCCCACCCATAAGTTCATCATGCCATTTGCAATAGTGTCGCCTCTTTATGTCGTCCCTCACAGGGTCAGCTGGTTTAAAAAGTGAAACACTAATCATGTCTGGATCTGGACTTCCCTCTGCTGCTGTTGGATTTCTGACTCGTTTCTGAAAAACCATTTCTTGCCACCAGATGTCATGTTGTTGGTTTTTGTGTATTTAACTTAACAAATAAAAATACAGGTTTCTCTGACATAGTCTACTACCGTACTGTCTTCTTGCCCGGTGAGGGGTCGCCACTGCAACACAAACTGCTTTGCATGGTCCTCCCAAACACCAGCCTGGGTCGTCCTCTAACCCTGTCCTTTGCATCGTCCTCCCCAACACCAGCCACTCTCATGTCCTCCCTCACTACGTCCATGTCTCTTCTCCTGGGTTGTCCTCTAACCCTGTCCTTTGCATCGTCCTCCCCAACACCAGCCACTCTCATGTCCTCCCTCACTACGTCCATGTCTCTTCTCCTGGGTCGTCCTCTTGCAACATGCCACTTATGTGATGTCTAACTGGAAACTCACTGGTATCCGATCAGAGTTCGGATTAAAATTAAGATCGGATGAACTGTGTTCATGGACCCTAAAAATATTGATCCGATTAGGATCATGCATCACACTTTTGATCGGAATAAATTATTTTGACATAAACAGGTTGATCTGGTAACACTGGACATTGACTCACATTTCCGACCACAGAAATAAATTCGATCATGGGACTCCGAATGAAGCGGAAAGTCCTGTGAGCTGTCGCACAATGCATAACTCAGCCTGAGTCGATCTTTAGCGTTTAATTATGTTAGGCCCTAATCCATTTTTCCTCTCAGCTGATGGTTAAGGAGCCTATGATAATATTTTCATGTCGACCTCCATCAGTCATCAGACCAATTCTCCATGGCTCTCTGTAAACGGAAGCTCATTGGCTGCTTTCTCTTTGGGACCTTTTTCCATCATGACGGCATCAACACAAGACAACCTTCACCATCGGCATTAGCAGCACAGGTCAGAGATGGACCTCGTGCAGAGGCATGTCCAACATCATCTTGTGGACGAGCACGTCGGGTAGAGCGTCGTGGTCGTGGGTGTGACGGCGAGGGCAGCGATCCAGCACATGCAACTTCCTGGTTATGAATAGCCGCTACGGAAAGGTCAACGCCATGACAACCGTGTGATGGATGTCACTGATGTCCAATTAAATTCCTCTAAAACAAAAAGGTGCCTCTGAGGCTCTTGTGTGTCCTTATTAAATATAAGACGGCTAAATCAAACGCCCGAGGGCCTGATCCTCTGTGCTTAATGCCGAGCAGGACGACCAAGAGCTTCTTCTTTTTTCATTCCTCAATTATTCATGTTTTTGATGAGAGGGTCAATAAGGGGAAGAGCTCTCATTACCAATGTTTGGAGCTAAGCGCAAAGGTCACAATTGCACACAAACACACATCTTTTGGGGGGATGTTTCTAACTTTTCTCTCTCTCACTGTGTCTATCTGGATGAATGGAAGAGAGAAAAGATGGAACGAGGCTGTGAGAAATGTAAATATTTGTTACCAGGTTGTTGAAGTGTTCTTTCTCTGATCTCTCTGACTGCCTTTGTCCCTCTTTCCCCGCTAAAAAAACCCACACACAGACACACACTGAGGAAACTGGGACAGGCAGCCACCCCTTGAATACAAGGATGCATGTTTTATTTGTGTACTATTTGAAACTACGAGGCTCATAGTCATACACACTGGAATCTGCCTTTTCCCGTTCTGCAGCCCAACAGTAAAAGTCTTCTCTCTTTATAAGCCTACCTTTGGTTGAACTTATACTTCTCTTTTTTTCCCCATGTCTTGTGTATCCACTCTGAAATTATAGATGGGGATAATAATAATAATGTCATTTTGTACCGGAATCTTAGTCATTACCTGCAGTAAAGTGCTTCTAATTGATACCACCAGAGAGATAATGATTACAATGCCCTCCAGGAACATATTATTGCAATATTAACCTTTGTATATACTTTTATGCAGAAGACTCTGGCACATTAAGGGATCTCTAAATCTTACTTGTGCGGTGTAATGCCATTACAAAAGAATGGATACTCGGAGGTGTGCCCTTTTCCTGATTAAGTGTGTCCAGAGGTTTGTGGCCATCTCCGGGAGATGGATGACACCGAAGTGTAATTTCTAATGTCTCTCTCTTCTTTTACTGGCTAAAGCGTTCTTTCTCTCACATGCCTCCTTCTATGGCTGTGCACTAGGGATAACCTTTTCTTATTCTCATGCATGCATGCACGAGGCTGTTCGCATGCTTCGTGTGGACGTTTGTGCACAATAACTGTTGGACGTGTCTCTGTCGGTTATTGCGCGTGTTTATTTCTTTGAGCGTCCCTCCTTTTTGCCCAGTAATCGGAACAGCTGATGTTCCATACTCCCCGGATGATGACAGCGGTTGACACTGAGGGCTTGGCTCGTATAAGCAGCCACATCACAGTGACATTCCTACCTTAATTTCATTACATCGATCGCCACTAAACACAAGCGAAACGCTGCGCCTGATAGAAAGAAGAGATCTGCTATCTACACTATAGTTTATGGCTGCGCAACCTGTGATCTGAAAGAACAGTGAGTTGATTTAGAAAGTGAAATCATCGGAGCAGATAGAGGGACCTTTGCTTAAGATGTCCTTTGCATAGCAAAGTGCTGCTGACAGAGGACAAAAGCAAAAGACAGCTAATTAATTCAGTGAGGACTGTGGTTATATGCCCGTGTGAGTGTGTGTCGAACTCATGACACACCCGATGGCACACAACAGGAAATTGGGATATCGGAATATTCTGGAGCGCTGTTGGCTTGGCCTCACACAAACTGCCCCCCCCCCCCCCCCCAGCACTCCGTTTTTAGCCTCTAGTGGGCGTTCTATGGTGCACATGTCTGACCCCAAGAGCTCCAACATTCCTGGTGGACTTACCTGCGACATCATATGGGAAGTTCATTCATATGAAATGAATATAAGTGGCTAAATACCATAAGCTTCATGTTTAAGAGTTTAGCACCTAAAGGTCAAGTCGTGGCAGAAGACTTTACTCGTGAAGAGAAGGACGATGAAACGAGTTAAAGCTGCGAGACAGAACGTTCTTTGTTCATGTCTGTATAGAAGGACAGCAGTTTCACTAAATGCTTCAAAACAACACATGACACTTGTTGCAGCCACAGTGAGAAAAGTGAGGTGGTGAGCGTGACAAATGGTGGATCGACGGCTCAACCAAACATCTGACTGTAATTTGCACTTGTTGGTTAAAGCGTTTTTCCATGTACAGGGGGTGCGTGACCGAGCTCCAGAAAAACAGGATATAATTAATTAACAAATTATGTTTGGCCATAAGTATGACGATGAGGGGGGGGGGGGGGGTATTACTCAACCGCAATGGATGATTTGGCATATACTGATGGATTTTCATTTCAGATTTCGTGTTGTTTAATGCCACCAACAGATGGGGCTGATGTTCAGAATAGGTTAAATAAATATTAAAGGGAACCCCGAGTGTAACTACAAATAGACGCCTACTATGTTAACACATTGACAAAAATATATAAACGTTCCTTATAAATTGTAAAAATCTGTTTTACAACATAAATTGATTCATGGTGGCCGCCATGTTTTCGCGTGCGCAATGCATTCTGGGTTGATAACGTCAAACGGTTGCAGCCCTATGCACAGCAACCGCAACAAATGGATTGCACTTACAACTTTGTGGCGCCACGGCGTTTTACAATTTGGCCTCACATTCACCCATTCACACACACAATTCACACTCCGCTGATCGCTGGACGACCCGCTCTACCAACTGAGCCACAACCACCCCCATAGCATAACATATAAACAACATAACATAAAAACAATATGACATAAATATAGCATAACCTAACAACAGCAAGAAATCTGCGAATCGAAACAAAATGCCACACTGCGCGGCCTCCGGGTGTAATTTCCACTCAAAGGGGAAGACAGAACACGAGGTACGCCCCCATAACTTTCCTAGAATGGGAGGATGCGTGTGGACGAGATCAGCTGCCCAAAGACCCTCGGCTGTGCTCTTGTCACTTTAGCTGAGACGCATTCAAGGACTTCTCGTCGGTGCACCTGGCTATAAACAAAGGCTAAAACCAAACAGTGCTCACCATATGCCCTCTGTTAACCATTCCTGTTCTTGTCTCCTAACCATTGGTTGGGGGACACGGAGGAGATCTGTCTTCTCCAAAGCTGAAGGCTGCGTTCCCTCCGGGGTTAACTCCCTTAGCTCCACGCTGGTTAAAAAGCGTGAAACATTTATAAAATAACACGTCTGGCTTGTCGAAGAGATGAGGCTTATCTCACTGCACATCAATACCTATTTTAGCTCGCTACCTCTTTTAGTTGATGTTGGGTTTCTCCTTTTTCCTCGGTTCTTTTATTATATCTCATGTTGGAGGTGTTTATTCAATAATGAGTCAGGATTATAAAACGAATCAAGTTTTACTGAAGGTATTCAGTAATTACAAAGCTGGTAAGGAAACACAGCGCTGGACTCTCCTACAGACGCGGGAGCGGGACTCTGTAGAAGAGTCCCGAATGTTCTACGGCAGTGATCTTTATAGTGGGCGTTAAAACACCCTCCCCCCAGGGGGTGCTTACACCCTCCTCCTGGGATGGGCCGTTAGGGCCCTGACTTATTCCCATCGTGTATCAGTTACAATGTGTGATACTTTATATGTGATTAATCTATGTGTGTGATTATTACCACAAAGGATGTAGAGATTCTACCATTACTGCCAGAATATCCATTTTGTGTTCATCGAAACTGCCCCAGGTTTCCCACTAAGTATAAATACACAAAAAACTATATTATTAACGATATGTATGATAATAAAGGTCATCTAATCTAATATGTACTGTTAGAGTGTCATTTTGTGTCATTTTGGTTGGTGTGCACCAGGATTTTGGTAATGTAAAAAATGTGCCACGGCTCAAAAAAGGTTGGGAAACACTGCTCTAAGCACTGGATTTGTATGCCGAGCTGAACACCATTTTTAAGTACACATATCTCAAATAAATCAGTTTACAGAGCAGAGCTGCAGGAATTGGTTCTTAACAGCCTCAACACAGCAAAGATCAAGGCAGTAATCAGCTCCTTTGGAAGACACGGCCTGATGAATACATTCCAGAAAGTGATTTGCTTTCAAAAATACAACTTTGGCCTGTGACAGCTGGTCAAGAAAGCTCTGCTACAGACAATGAAGACGCAGAAGCGGGTTCGTTTTCACCGCTGCATCTCTGTGTCTTATCACGGCAACACGGACGCTGAACAGACGGGTCTTCTGTTGTCTCATGTTCAGCTGGAGGAGGACATCTGAAGCAGGCTCAAGAAAGCTACCTGTGTTTGCAAGGACGACACACATCCATGGCAGCACCTGCTTGAACTCCTCTCATTGGGCAGATGCTGAAAGGCCTTCTATGCACCACACTGCCAGATACAGCCCCTTTCCTCGACCTGCCATGAAAATCAATGCTATCGTTTGTTAATGCTATTGTTAGCATACCAAGTATAAAATGTGTTTTTATGTATAAAGTTTAGCAGATGGAGCAGGAGTAAGACCTGAACCGGCCTGAACCCTGAAATCTCAATACAATGTTAGGATTGGTGACTGATAGTTTATAGCTAGCTGCCTCTGAGTCAGTTGAATTTTAATTGTTGAATTTTTAATTTATTTTAATTTAATTAATAAAACCAGCTGTACAAAACCTGATCTGTCTTGGCTGTTACTACATTTATATAGTTCCTAGCTAGCATTACCAACGCTGTGTTCACACTGGACTTTTTATTTTCACCACTGACAAGTTTACATTCAAAGTCAATGCAAACAGGCAATTGAGCGAAACATCACTCGTCACCCAAGATGTTGCTTGCTGTTCAATGCTGATTGGCTGCCTTAACCATAAATGTTCCCTGCTGCCGTGGCTGAGTGCTGCTCATATACAATAAGGTGGGACGGAGCACCTGTAGTTGTTACCCAACTGGGTAATCGCTGCCCCTGATCCCAGCCAACAGCTCGTGAACCTGGGCTGAACGTGTTCTGCTTGCAGCTCCTAAATCCATCGATGGCCTTCACCAAGATCAGCGCGGAGGTTGCTGCGTACCGAAACCCGACGGCACTAACGGGACTTCCACGACAGGTTAAAGTGACAATATCAGACACGCCGCTACAACAGCGGCCTACAGTGACAGGGATGTGCCGGACACAGCTTCAAGCTGCCTGTTATCTCTGCCGTGCTGACAGCTTTCAGTCTCAGTCGACTCAAGGGCGATCTAATGACCGGGAACCTGCAGAAGTTACAGCCAGACCCAACGCAGGTTCCGCTGGCCTGCTCTGAGTCCGGCTGGTTTCTGTTAGCTCTTCCTTTAAGACCTTGACTGCAAAAGCTTTGACAACAGGCCGCCTGTGCATCTTTGCTCTTTTCCTTAGCATTACCACACTGGGCTTCTGTGCCAAACACGTGACATGGTCAAGGGTACAACAGCGGTATTTATTGTGAGTGGTGGTGCCAGTAGCATTTGTCTAGCAGTGTTTACTCGCTGGATGTCCACACACGTGTTGCTCTTCTTCGACTCAATCAAACAAATGTACCTGCTCCTTGTTTCTTGATAGTCTGTCAGGATGGCGACATAGTGAGATCGTTTTTTTCTTCTTCATCTCATAGTTGTTACACAGGGCCCATTACAAATAACCCACATAAGAGATATGAGATAATCCACTGATAATTTAAGGAGCTGGTTCTATACAGCATTTCCCCTTAACATGAAAAAAAATCAGAACCTTCTTTTGTTCTCTCGTTGTTTCCTGGCTGCTCCTAAGCAGACGCTAACCTAGGAAGGCCTCTCTTTTGTCCTGGGTAACGGGAGACCATTCCTGAAGTGTACACAGTAGTTAGTGTGACTGAGCCCTTTTGTGGTGCGGCAGCACCTTACATTTAATCCGCTGTTCAGCTTCTCATTGGGAAGTGGAGCTGCTGAATCAGGTCAAAGAAGTGCTGGTCATTTCCAGCAAGGTACAAAAAAGAGAGACTTAAGTGGCAACACTTTCAAGCTTTTAATAAGCCATTAAATTCATTCTGACTGAAAGTGCTTTTATACCAATAATCAGACCTTGTGTGGATGTAGACTTGAATATTCATTCTGAATGCAATTTCCTACGACCTACAGAATAGTGGAGTATTTTTGTACTGAGGCTCCATAAAGAGATTAATTTTAGTTGTAGTCTTCACACGAGGGAGTCAGTGTAATCCTACCGAGCATTAGAGGAAAGGAGGTGATGAGGAGGAGCTGGGGGAAAAGAAGGACAGATGAAGACAAGAGGGGAAAGAATAAAGAAGAAATGAAAGGAATCAAAAGGAAAAGAAAGCAAATGAGTGGAAAGGATGAGAATACATGAAGAAATGGGAGCAGGCGAGGGAGAGGAGTAATCACGTGTGTCCGGCGGAGGTCACCACCGGTCTACAGGTTCTAATTATGTGCTAATAGCCACTGAGGAGGTCATTTGCAGCCATTAGCCAGCGCCTGTAGGTAGTTAACGGCCCACAGCATAACCCAGCCTCCTTAATGTTCCCGACGAGGCCGTTAGTGCTCTGTCACTAGCCCGCTCGCTGCCTCGTTACCGCGATTAGAAACCAATTGATAGGTAATAGTAAAATATGATCGCACACTATCCAGGAAATATGGACTCTGGTGCAAAGGTGAGCGGAGCGGAGACTGGAGCGGCAGTGCAGGAGAGCGTCAAACCATTCTGGAGGCGGACGCGTGGCCGTCACTCCGAAGACGAATCATAAACCGATCAACACGTTTGATCAGATAAATGGTCAAATGTTGCCACATTGACGGCACGGCGAGGTGACGAGACACTGGGGCTCTCAGGGCGGACCTTAACGTTGCCTCAAAGTTGAACTCAGGGCCAAAGCATCACGTTTTGCACTTTAGGTTCAGTTGCAGTTGAGAAACGACTGCACTGCACATTTCGCTGAAAACAGAGGGGAACCCTCGTCTCCCGGGTGAGCGGTAGCTCTGATGATCTCGCTCTGATGCTCAGAGATTAGTTCTCCATTTGGAGGAAGCAACAACTCTGTGGTGTTGGACACCCTGACAATGAGACGGGGCAGGAAGCACCGCACTTACGAGCAGCTGCTGGGGCAGTAGGGACGTCCCGATCCCTACACAAGATCGGACTCGATCGAATCGGACGTTAGCTCCCGATCAGGACTCGGATATTTATGGATCGTTATTGTCATGACTTTTAATCAGATCTGGAGTTACACTGTGGCAAAGAGTGAGACCTCTCTACTTCAGACATAGATGGTAATGCATGCGGCATGACATCACTTCCTGTGACGCTATTGGTTGAATGCTGGCTAAACACGTTAGCAGCTTGAAGCTAGTCGTGCAAGGAAGTATTCTGAAGTGGATAAGAAAAACCTGCCGATCGAAGTGCTGTTCATTTCATTTTAAATATTCATATTTAATATTTCCTGTTGCACTAGTCCAAGCACAAAGTGAAAAAGTATTTTATTATTATTTATTTTATTAATTGTGTTATTTATTTTATTAATAGTGTTATTATTTATTTCCTGACTTTTTTTCTCTGAAGAAAGGGTTATGTGTGGCTGTCCCCCTGCCATCGTCACACTTCTCCTGTACAAACTGAGCCCGGCCCCCCATCAGAGAAGGGAAACGGTATGTGGCCCTCACAGGAAAAGGTTTGGGGACCCCTGCTCTAGCAGCTAGAGTCGAGCCTCTTGTCCAGATGCAGCGAGTTCAACTGGAGTTTAAGACACGATTTTAAATGAGACTTTTACTTTAGACACTCGAGTTTGTGTCCGGAATGAAATCCAGTTAATCTAAACTGCATGACGCAGGTTTGGCGTCTTCATTTAACCGAGGCGCGTCGGTTTTCAAGCTTCACATTTTACGTCTCATCCTGATGCTGGGATCTGATGTGAAGGAGATTTGGAAAAACATGAAATGAAATATTTATGACAATATTTTCAGCCATGTCCTGTCACTTCTACCTCAACAGGCAAAATGAAAACAGGTTTTACTGTACAACGAAAGCCCATTTTACACACGTGATGATGACCGTGATTTATTCATTTGGGACAGTATCAGGTGATTGTCTTTATCTTTGCATTAGCTGCTTATTGTAATGAGAGGCTTTTACATTCTGCACACACAGAGTTTAAAAATGATCTCCTGTCTTAGAGCTTCAAAGGTTCACAATTTATGCACAAATGTGGGCGTGGCGCTGCTGCCTCAGAAGCCCAACAAACTGGCCTCCTATGAAGACTTCCTAACCAACCATGATGGGAGGGGGGGGGGCATCATAAAGGTGCAGCAGACCTTGATGCAGGAGAGAGTAGCTATTTCACAAAATCTGATTCTTGCTCCTCTGACTCCAGAGTAATGGAGACACTTAAAAGGCACGAGATATGAAGACATCCACAAGGACGCCGCGCCGCTCCTTCACCCTGAGTCGTGTTTAAGGAGGACTCAAATCAGTAAAAAGTCAATATGTTAGACCTCATCAGGGATTGTTCATAATCAATTAGAGTCAGATGTTTTCATTTAGAAGCATGTATGCGCGGGGCAGATGCTGATTCATATGATCTAAATTAAAATCAGTCATTATCGGCCAAAGGCACGTTACTTCCTGTGGCTCCGCATCAATCAAGGCCGGACAAGTTTGATCTTGTGTTTATGGTCCATCGCGGCGAATCAAAAAAACTCCTGCACTTCCTGCAGGATTTGTCCGTGATGAAATCTCCACAGTGGGCTGTAAACATGCGCCCGCGCTGTATTTGTGTGAGCGCTTCGCTAACGATCCGAGCTGACACACACGCACACTCATTGACCCCAGCCTGAGACAGTGGACGGTATTTCATGTGCATTTGTTGAAAATGTAAATGCCTCACACGACGGATTCACGGCACCGAGGCTCGCTGCATCTGGTGCGGTGAAGCTTTTCCACGCCGGCGCCCCTGGCTCTTATTTAAGGCCCCGTCACAAGTTGAAAGTGTAATTGAGACAAATTGTAAAGTTTCATTCCTACAGTTTATATAGTCGCTGAGGGTTCGGGGGGGCCTCCGATTGTTCCAAATTGTGCTCGCTCCCTTTCCGTTGAAGCAGGACAGTATGAGAACACTTCATCACACGGTTACTGCAAATTAGACTTTGAGGAACTCAATTTGAAGAAAGCATTTTGCGTCCTCGGGGAGGTTGCCCAAGTCTCGGCTGCGTTTGCATTTAAATATAAACAAGCACACTGTCTGGCTTTAAAGATGCATTCAGTCATCACACAAACAGAGAGATGCAATCTACACTTACCATGTGCACCCCCCCCCCCCCCCATCTATATGATTTGGCACGTCCTTCAAAACTAGTGCATGAAAACGCCGATCATGTTTCAGCCATCCTTAGATTGTTGTGTCTCCTCGCTAATAGTTGAAATGAGCATTAAAGGCCTCTGGAAATGTTGAGGAACGGCAGCAAATGTGGGTCTGAGCGCCCTGGAGTCAGCCCACGAAGGCCAGCGCAGCCCATCTGAAGAGTGAACAGTGGCCCGTCTGTTTCTGGAGCACGCTGCCTTGGAGGACTCCCAAGCAGAGGGGCAAGGAGCAGAGCCATCTTCATGCTGCTCGTCGCTAACAGGGCAGTAATAAGGCAGTGATGAGCCTCCCAGGACTCCCGGCCAGCTCTCCCTCTGCCTTCCAGCCTTCCAGCCCTTCAGCACAAACACAGGCCCTGCATGAATATACAGCACAGCAGTTCCACTATTGAAAAATAAATCAATTAAATGACAAAAAAAAACACATCAAAAGCATGAGGTAGATTTTAGTCACGCTGAATTAATTAAACTAGCAAATGTGTGTCTGGTTAGCACTCAGACCTAATATTCTTTAAAAGAAACGAATAAGGAAACCATTGATTAAGACCTGCAGACGTGATCTTTCCCTGTGTCATCATTATACTGTACATAAAAAAAGAAGTCATAATGTGCTTTCTAATATTATGCATGTTTAAGGGTAGAAAATATTATAAGCACAAATAAATGTCATTGAATTTCTGCTAAACTGGCAGTAAACATCTTGATATCTGCTATATGTCTGACCATGAGGCTGTCTGGCCATTAGAAGGCAGGAAGAGCCGCTAACTTTAAATAAATCGTGGCATTATAAAAGGGGAAATAATAATAATAAAATGTGTAAAGCCCTCCCCAAACATATCATTCACGCCCCTCATGTTACATTGAGCCTGGCACACAGTGCTGCTTTTCCTCACACGTATACGGTTGTGTACTTGTGAGAGAGAAGCCCTCACTGCTACGTATTGTTCAACATTTGCATGCTTAAGTCCATATGGCAACTTCCTTTTGACCTGCTTTCCCATCCCAGATGCATTGTCAGGGCTGTCAGCCGATAAAGAATCACTTGACTTGCTCGAACAAGTTCAAAAGGAGCTGATGACGCGCTGTTGATCCATGGAGAATCGGCGAAAGAAACACCCCGACTGCTCGCTGCTATCACTCCCATAGAGATAGCCATGTTATTGATGGGGAATGCTATATGCTAATTCTTTAGGGGAGGAAAAGGCTTCTTTTTTTATTTCGGGAAATGCTTGACAAAAAAGAAGCAAAAGGAAAGAAAGGACTGAATTCCATGTAACCATTTAAAGGAAGAGCATGAGAATGTGATTTGGGAGTGTCTTTAAAAAAGGAAGAACGCACACATTTAGGATGTCTATTAATGTGTCTCTGAACACACACACCCCCATGAAAATATATTTCAGAAAGGATAAATGTTATTCATATAAGCATCAATAGAAGAAACGACACGTCTTTTTTATGCGTTTAGGGGGGGGGTGACTAAATTGTTGATGACTATTTTCTGATCCGTCCATCTTCATATGTGACTGACATGAGAATAGTTCTAATAGTTCTACTGTGCAAGGTGCAGATGATTTCCACCCGCAGATGGAGTCACAAGCACCGTGTGCGCGCGCGTGTGGGAGGGGGGGGGTGAAGAGGGCGCGCGTGTGTTTGTATAGGGGGGCGCAAAGGGGTGTTGCGGCCATGACCCTGAGATCCAGCGGTGCCGGCCCTTGTCCGGTTCCGGTTCCGAGGACATCTGATATCCTCTCGCTCGGTGCTGTTAACGCGCCTCCCGGTTGGACCGAATGTCTGCTGTCTGCCGTCATCCCGCCACGAGCTGTCAGCGGCACCGTCTGTCTGTCCGTCTCACCCCCCCCCCATCATGCACTTATATTCTAGAAAACAGGCTGTCCGTGCGAGCGCGCACTTGATACCTTTTTTTTTTATTATTACCAAACGTTCCCATAATTACCCCGTAATCATGATATAATCCGGTAACAAAGCCTCTATTGAAGGCCGCTCTTTTGTCAGCGGGGGGGGCCCTGAATCTGTAATTGCATTATTCATTCTCTTCCACCCCCTTATAGAAGCGTAATATATCAAACCCCCCCTCAAGTCAGCTTTTAGTTGCGGGACGCGGTTCGGCTTCCGCGGGACGTCTTTTTTTGTCCTGTCCTTTTTTACGCGCTACAAAAGTTGTGCCAACTTCCAGTTTAGCAACAAAAGAAAAAAGAAAAACAAAACAACATCCCCACAACTCTTCGATTATTGGCGGGGAGCGTGCGCGCGATACACGTCTTTAAGGAGGAATGCATTCGCTCCCAAATTGGAGTCGTGGATGTTGGTTCACATTTCATGATCTCCTTTCCTTTGCGCTCACATTCTGTCAGAAACAAACACACCGAAGTGAAACAGGCGAACGCGCGTCCCGCGCGGCGTTGGGCTTGCGTGCGCGAGGACTGGCCGCACAACAGCGCGTATTGACATTAAATACGCCACAAGGTTACAGTGCGCGGAGATGAGCGTCATTTTGATCACTCATTACTTCTCTTAAGCGGTGACTGGCGCGCAGGACGCACGAGAGGCAGCGCGCATTTATCCTGGAGGTTTTTTAAAGGCGAAGAGAAGAGGAACACGACTAAAGACACTTCAATCAAAGGTAAGGGATTCTACTTGGAGTCATTTTGGCTCAATGTTTAACGCGCGATGGCGACGCGGCGAGGCTGGCTGGACGCGAATCCAGCGCAGAGATACAAAAATAAAAAAGTGTTTGTGCTTAGTTCAAGGTCAGGAAGGAACTCAGGTGTTTGGGAAACGTCGTTTCTTTCTTGTCGCGGAGCTGGGGGGCCGTAGAGAGGGGATTCTGTGCGCCGCTGAGCTCCCCAGCTGACCCCCCCTATCCAGCCAGTCGGCTCTGCGTTCCACAATGGAGTGCCTCTTTAACGGTACAATGCATTTCACCTACCGGATCGGGGGGGTCCACGCTGATGATGGCGGGCGGCATCAACGCAAACATTAAACCTACAGCAGGCGAGCAGAGACACAAGTCAGAAAGGCGCGTTTCCATCTCCAAGTCAGGATGCGCAACGGGATCGAGCAGTGGACAGTCTCTCACGGGTCCGAGGCGCGCGTCCCGACACCCCCCTCATCCGACAAGAATATGATCCGGTCAAATCACACGGACATGCCTCGTTATTCAATGAACGCTGCCTCCCACAACGCATCGTTTACGCGCAGGAGTTAGCCGGCAGTTTCCGAAGGTAAGGAGAAGCGCGGCCGTGGCGGAACGCGAGCGGGTCTCACGGGGCGCCGGCACTTTGTTTCTGGGGGAATGGGCTTTGTGCGGGTGCGTCGCAGCGGGAGCCCCAAATGTCTCCCCAACCACGATTAGAAAATAACAGCGCAATGAAACGGTGACGCGCGCCCGGCACCGAGACGCGGACTGTTGGACACCTCCCGAACCAAACGCCAATTCCACTGTTTTTCATTTTATTATTTTTATCCCGTAAAACAAAAGAGAAGTTTTCGTTCCTGTTGCGTGTTTTACTCTCCGCTGCGTAAAAGGCTCCGAGCGCACGGCTTTTTGCGCTATTGCGCATTACAGGTCAGTTACAGTGTAAGTAAAGTCCAGCCGTGTTTCCATTAACAAAAAAACACAAAAACGTGCACACGGGAAACTTTCCACGGAAAGTGCGCGAGGAGCGGCGCGTTGAACACAAAGTGTCCCAACTTGTGCGCGGAGCCGATGAGACCTGCCATTTTGTGCTGTGATCGACCTCTTATGAATAAGCAGCCCGTGCGCGCTGCGGTGGCACGTAAATGTCACACGCGCGGCTCTCAACGCGCACATGAGCCGCACGGAGAGCCGTAATTCCGGGGGACCGACGCGACTCGATCGAGTTTCAAAGATAGAAGGAGAAAGTTGCGGCGCGTCGGTGAACAGAGGCGGCTGATCGGCGTCCGTTACCGCGGGAAGATAAAATAAAATGACGGAGCTCATGAGCCAATCACGTCCGGGTCGGCGGGTGACATGTCGCTGGTGCAGTTTCAACATTTTACGCGTCATTGGCTTTTTTAAATTTACCTCAGTGCTTATCTTGAAAATATCCAGCAGTTTGGGGGGGGGGTCGAGCGACAAAATTCTCAAGCGGCATCCGAATTCCCACACGGGGGGAGCTATGTCCGACTTTGGGCTCATACCACGGGAAACTATTGAATTTCTAGTAATTCGCGCCAAGGATGAGCCTGTTAATCCGATTTAAAAGCCGCGTCTCACCGCGCGTCTTGGGTGGGGGGGGGGGGGGGCTTTTCTCGGAAGTCGACTTGACCCCTGAATGATCTGACCTGGGTTATCACATAGTTGTGAAGACGCATGTTAAAATGCTCCCCGGTGTCCGTCCCGGTGTCTGTCCCGGTGTCCGTCCCGGTGTCCGTCCCGTTTGTCTCCCTCTGCTTCTCGAACCTTCCCGGGAAAGTTCATCTCTTCCTCGCATTCCTGGTTTTGCGTTGCTGCGCTGTGAGTTGAGATGCCGTCCTTGTTTAATGGGATGCACAGGGCGCATATTGTGTCTGTGCGTAAAGCTCCTCGCATTCCCTTGGAGATGAACTGTCCCCGCGCCTCTCCCGGTTCGGGCTGCCGCTCAGACCTGCTTGCACCGTTTCACGCCTTGCTTTGCTGGCCGGCCTCTTTGTGCTTTATTTAAATGTGATTTTTTTTGGGTACATTTTCTGCCAAGGCCCAGTGGAATTATTTAATTTGCATTACTATTTCTTTGTTCTACTTTTATTTTCTGCATTTATCCACTGGCATGGCTCCTTTTTAATAGCTAATAATTATCAAATTATTTATAAGTATTGTTGTCATTAAAATTATTGGTCCTATAAAATGTGCACGCATTATTTATCTTCATGCCAGGCCCGATAAAAACAGTCAAAGATACGGCGCAGGTATTTTGGCATTTTCTTTTGCTCCAACTTTCTGAGCGATGGAGCTCAAAATCTGCCCCTGGATGCGGAGGGAGGGGTGGGGGGGGGCACCAACGGCCGCTGGGCTTGTAACAGTTGCTTGCCCACCTGTGCCCGTGTCAGCGATACTAAGGCGGCCGCGGGGCGTGACTGACTGGTGATGCACATCTCCCAGCTGAAAACGAGGGAGAATGGAGTGATGAGAGAAAGAGAGAGAGAGAGAGAGAGAGAGAGCGAGAGAGAGGAGAGAAAGAGAGAGCGAGAGAGCATGGCATGCAAAGGATGGCATCAAATCAGACTGTCAGTCGGCATCTCGGTTCACCGTGGAGGAGACCCACTCGACTGAAGCCGCCGCCTTGTCAGCCCGGCACGATGGGAATGATTCGCACGGAGGCATGGAGGCAGGGAGGCACGGAGGAAGGGAGGCAGGGAGGCACGGAGGAAGGGAGGCAGGGAGGCACGGAGGCACGGAGGACGCAGCCAGAGTGTTTTAAAAACGGAGGGAAAATGTCCACAAAGAGGAGGCGACGGGCAAAAAGACCAAAACGCACAACGAAGCGGTCGCACAAATAACACGACCTGGCAGTACAGACAGACGTGTGTATAATCAGCAGGACAACACACAAGTCCAGTCAGACAGGCAGCCAGAGCTGCCCCCCCCCTCATGTAATTATAGGGGCGAGGGCTCCAGCTGTACCGGCTGTGAGGCCGGGGCTTCCAGTCCGCTGGGATCAGGCCGGCGGTGGGCAGGCCAGATCAGGCCAGCGCCGCTCATCAGCCAGCCATTAATTGATATGTGCAGCCATTGTGAAAGCACCCCCCCCCTACCTACTGGGTAAAGGCTGCGGATGCCGGCTGTGTCATTTCGACATTTCCATTCTGCTTTGAATCTTCTCCCTCTTCTTCACTCTGGCAGCGGGGCAAGGCGACAGCGCTCGTGTGTTCCGCCGTGCCTTTGTGTTTGTGTGTGTCCTGGGGGGGGGTTAGTCTGGGTTGAGCCTTGTAGCTTCGTGACCTTCATCTTCAGAGTTCAAGCCAGAGAGGGCATCGCTACGGCGACGTGAGGCTGATGCTGCGCTGCCTCACGATGGATGGCGACGAATCAAACGCCAACGCACGGCTCGGCGTGGCCACGAACCGGCACACGAACCGGCACACGAACCGGCACACGAACCGGCACACGACCCGGCACACGACCCGGCACACGAACCGGCACACGAACCGGCACACGAACCGGCACACGACCCGGCACACGACCCGGCACACGACCCGGCACACGACCCGGCACACGTCTACACGAGAGACACGAGCTTCATCACATTTATTTAAATTCCCGTCATTGAGATTGGTTGGTTGGATTCTTCGTCCTCACTCCAGCAGCCCACAGGAAGTGATGCTGACCTGCAGCGAGGAAGGGCAACGACTTACTAGAGTGATGGATCAAAGAGGCCGTGGGTGACCTCTAAGTTTGAGGAAGTTGACCTCTGTTGACCTCTGATAATCGTTCCTCTTTAACGTGGCGACCGACGGGACGGAGAGAATTTGCTCAACGACACAGTTACTGAATAATTTAAAGCGTAAAGCGAAACGCGGACGAAGCGTCAGCCGGAAAGAAATACTATATCACATCAAATCTCGTCTTGGGCTGTTCAGTTCAGGTTTCCTGGGCTGCTTCTGTTTTAAGGGTTGTAGGGTTGTAGGGGCTCTGATGGGGGGGGGGGGGGGTAAATAGTGGATGTCAGTTCTATCCGTGTGTAATGCCGACAAGGCGCTGACAGAGCCTCGACTCGACTCTGGCTTGAGTCCGTTTTTGCCCGGGTGCCATCACGAGGAACGTCGGCCTGTCTGGGACCGTTGGAGTCGGGGGGGGGGGGGGGGGGGGGGCAGAGGAGGCGCGTCCCTCCGAGCACAAGGAGGATCTATTTATTCCATTTTCTCCATCGTAGCCTCCCTCTCGTTTTCAGGGGCAGATTGTGTAAGCCTGATAATGTGCACGGATGCACATCAGAAGGACTTCAGATTCACGTCTGCGCTGTGTGTGTGTGCGTGCGTGTGCGTGTGTGTGTGTGTGTGTGTGTGTGCAGGAACTCGTAAACTGTGTGAAAGCAAGACGTAAAATCCATTACGGCCGGCTCAGCCGCTCGGCCTGGAGACCTCCAGCGTCCAGGTGATGCTCTGGAGGGAGAAATATATCCCAAACCTTATTTCCGAGATGGGGCATTATTCTTTCGTTTGCCCCTGCTGCTCTGCTGATGCCCCTCGGCATTAAAACATTTTGTCTATATATTTTTCTTTATTTCTTTATTAAATTCGGGATGCGTCCTGCAAGTTCACGACTGTTTCTGCATTTTACATGCCATCTTTTCTCTTTTTTAGCTCCGTCATTTTCCACAGACGACAGTTTAGCACAAACGGGGGGGGCACACATCAATCAGAGCCGCTGATTCCGAGGTCCTGAAGCAGAGAATTGTTGCCGTTTAACGTTCAGTCACGCTCAGCTAAAGCTGTGCTAAATACTTCCAGCCTTGATGCAGGAAGGTTGCGTCTCTGTCCTCCTCCACCGTCGCTGACTCTGTGCCATGGGGGGGGGGGGGGGGGGGGGGTGGCTCTTTAGCTGCTCTACCTCTCGGATGTGACCCCTGCAAACCTCCTAGACCCGAGCTAATGAGTAGCGCAAGATGGAGGGAGAGGAAGGAAAGGTGTGAGAGGATGCTGGCGAGAACCGCTGCACCTTTAATTATGATCAAGAGGTTTTCCACCAAGGGATGGGGGCGCCGTCGTCGGGCTTCGCCCCTAAATCTGGCCCCGGACGCCGTGTATTGTGTCGAGCGATTACTGTACGCCATTATAGCGCATATTCAACGGCCTCTCCAGCGCCTGATTTGCATAATTGGATCTTTAATGAAACTTGCCTTGTGGAACAAAAAATACAAGAAGTGAGATCAATATAGTGGTTTGGTGTTGGGGGGGGGGGGGCAAATAACAACACTGAATATGAATGCCCCTCAAATAGTATTTGGACTTGGGAACGGTGGTGGTGATGGAACGCACAGGGAAGACAGAGATAAAATAAAAACCAGGTGGGGGGGTTGGGGGGGGGGGGGGCGACCTGCTCCGGCCCGGGCGCTCGCACATCAGCGGCAGTGCTACAAATAGGATGAGAAGTGACTGTGAAAGCGGAACATTCCCCGCCAGGTCTCGCGGGTTAAGACTACAATAGTGGGATATTCTCTGGCCCGGGGGGGTTGTGGGGGGGGTTCAGCTCCTCGTCTGTCGACGCTCATTGCACCAACTTGTTACTCAGGGAAGATGGTTCTTTTGTGGAGGAGCTGATTCCGCCCTCGCCTGAAGGAATTCCTCCATCACAAATATTTTGACAGTCACATTGTGCCCTTTTTTTCGGCTGCCGCCGAGCGCTCCCTCCCGGCGCTGCACTTTGTCCTTTTACGTTTCCATTCTGTGAGTTTGTGCGTGCGCTTCTGCCTGAAAGTTTTCTCTTCTCTTTGTCTGCCACTTGTTTGAGGCTTTCGTCAAAATGTTTAATTAAATTCCAACGTGTCCTGTCCCCCCCCGGCACTGGGGAGGGTGAGGGTTCGACTCCTCCTGGTGCTGCTTTCACGCCAGTGTGAGGGCAACAGATAGTAACAGGAGGTTATTTGTTCCATCTCGCTGAAGCATACGTAAAAAAAATGGTTTCTAATGAGCATTTAGTTGGAGGGACGAGGCGGCCGCTCTCCGGTTTCTGCTGGGAGGGGCCCTCCATTCTGCTGGGAGGGGCCCTCCATCCATGCAGGAGCTAAACAGCCAGTCGTTAACCAAGCGCCACGCTTTCTCCTCCCGCTCTGTGTGTGTGTGTGTTTCCACGCCACATCCGTGGGAGTGGATCGTGTGTCAGAGCGGCTCACGGGTGGCGTGCAGGTCAGCGGAGAGAAGGCAGACAAGGTTCAAGTAGGTCAGAGGCAATGATGGCGTTGAGCGGGACCATCCCAGCACCAGAGAGGACCCTCCTCCTCGCCAGCCTCCTCTCCATCGTCTCCTCCTCTCACGCCTCCTTGCTCACCTTTCAGATCATTTGATTTCATTCGTACCATCCAAACGCTCGCGAGTGGTCCGCCCGAGCTTGCAGTGCCACGCCCGGCGAGCTGTCGTGCACGCCTCAACTTCCTGGAAATCGAATCACGAATCCAAACACATGTCCTGTAAGAGAGGAGGAAACGCTTCGCAGGGAAAGACGGCCTAATTGCGAGATCAAATAGATCAGATCAGATTGGACTTCCTCTCCTTACCCTCGTTTAGCCGACCCCCCCTGGTGGGTGCAGCGGTTGGTTTTTGGCTCCCCGTCAGATTGGAGCAAACAGAAACGGACCTTTAAGCAGGAAGCTGCTGAGTCGTGATTTATCAGTGTCACACATGCGCTCTGATTAAACTTCACACCATCCTAGCGAGTTCCTGCCCCCGCCTCCCCCCAGGTAAGCCGCTCCCGCTGCCCTCGCCTTCCCCCCAGGTAAACCGCTCCCGCTGCCCTCGACGGAGTTCCACATCCCACTTTTCCACTTTGAGTCATTCGGCGTTCCTTTAATTGTCCCAAACTGCTTCACACAAGTTGGCGATCGGCCCTCTTCATCATGAGCCCACAGGGACAGGGGTGCAGGGGGGAGGGGGGGGGGCACATACAGTGTGAACAGAGAGGGAGAAGGGGGGAGGGATGATTCTTCCGTCTGAATGCTGCTGCCACAGATCCTGGGACGCGGCGCTGATGAATTCGCTTTGATAAAAGTCAGCGAAACGCCGGGCCGTCTGCACACCTCCATTACGCGCCGGTGCATTTGTCACAGCCAGTGGAAGGGTTTTAATGTCACATCAGGCTGAATGGAAGGAGGTTTGGGTTTTTACTCCCAGTGACAGAAGCTGCAGATTACCGGGCTCCAGTTGATCCAGCAGTCGTCGTGTAGTTCACATTTGGCTGTTGGGAATTTAGTGATTATTTGTTGCTCATTTCAGCCGGGATGCTCATCTTGTATCTGATGACTTTGAGCGAGGGAAGGCGGCGCGTGTGTGTGTGTGTGTGTGTGTGTGTGCACAGGCATCAGGGGTGGGGGGGTGGCTGGGTGTTCAGCTCATCTCAATTCTGGCATTATTTTTCTAATTTGTGTTTTTTTTAATCAAGATAAATTAGATCTGTGTTGCATTAATCATCAAGCTTCCTTAATATAGCAGACTGAGGGAGCATTTAAAAAACCCTGCATTTCAAAAACACACAACGTCCCCCCTGAGAAGCCCCGTAACTCCGCAGCGCTGTTCTCCATTTATGCAAAAGCAAATACGTAAGCCCAAAAGGCAAATGAGCATTCCAGGCATTTAAACACACAGCCTTCTGTAAAGGCCTGGTGCCGCCGCGACCCCCCCGCCGAGGCTGCCGTGAGACACGCGGTGAGAGCAACCACGGAGGCAAATACACGGCACGGCCACTTGGTTATTCTTATTTGAGCTCAGATATCCAAACGCGTTTGTCTTTTCTATTTTTCGGAACATCTTTACCGTAAGAAGACTGGAGAGGGTTAGACGAGCTCAGCGGCTGCACGCAGATTAAAAAAAGGCCTTCCCCAGAGTTATGAAAAATGCAACACCCCCCCCCCCCACAATACCCCAAAACAACATATTCCACATCAGAGGAATCTGATTGTCAATAAAAGCTGCATCTCCAGATTGTGTTAAGCAGGAGCAGAGCAGGAGGCCTCACCTCCACGACACACAAAACTCAAGCCTGATGTCGAACCTTGACCATATTCAAAGTTGACATGAAATATTTATTCCTGTAGAAACGGCGCGGAGCTGCAAGAGCATTCCTTCCGCGAGGCGCCGATGAACTCGCGTGTTGCGTTTCAGGAACACACGCACGGATCCGAAGCAGCCGTCGAGAATCCGCTAATGACGAAAGCTAGCACAATGAAATCCATCCAAAATATCCTGCTCTTCATTCCTAGTCCTGCACGCATGCACACACACACACACACGCACACGCACACGCACACGCACACGCACACACACAGTCCATCCCACCTGGTGTTTTATTTAATTAGCTAAAGCACACATCACATGAACATGCGCATGCTTGTGTGTTTATGTCAGTGCATTTCCTCACCGAGCGCTGGCAGTCTTTCATGAACTGCTTTAAGAAGTGTTGTTCAAGGGGGGGGGGGGGGGGCTAAATAGTCTTTGTCTGTGATTTATCAGTCTTATTAAGGGGGTTGAGTTTGAAATGAGAAATCCCCAACACGGGAGAATTCCCCCGGCGCCTTGCTCTTTCCCTTAATACCGTTTTAAGTCATACGTTGCTGAATAAAATAATAATAATAAAAAAAAAACATTTAACAGGCCTCCTGCAATTTTTCACAAATCATCTTTTAATTTTGATTTTCAAAGGGCCCACCTCGTCATCTTTGCTCTCTCTCTCTCTCTCATCAGTCCCCGCTAACTCCGCCTCGCATTCCTCTTTTGTTTCCATTCTCGTCTTTTTTTTTTTTTTTTAACTTCTTATTATTTGTGATCGTGAGCTCCGCTTGTTTTGCTCGGCTCAGAACTGCACTTTATCTTTGTTGCTGTGCCGTTCACACCAATCGTTATAATGGGGGCCGGGTTCCGGGCCCTGGTTCAGCTCGTCTCTCGACCGCTCTGCTAAACGGGACTGGCAGATCAGCACCGAGTGTTTCTAATGACACTCATAGGCTCAAAGGGTGGCAGTGAATTCAGCCGCTCACGATGTGTGTCGCAAAACAACACGGTTTGTGTGTGGTTTTTTGTGTTGTTGTGTTTTCTTCTGGGGTTTAGCGTTCAGCATTCTGGTTGGAGATAAATTACAGCATTGCTATTTTGCTGCTGGGGCATGGATCTCTGCATATAAACCTCTAACTATCAATCAGCGTTTTGGGGAATTACTGCAGTATCACAGCTGCAAACACGGCAATGCTTCAATGATTCTATTACACCTGTAAGAGGGAGGCGTGAGCAGTCACGTGACTGGACAGGGTTTACATGGCTCTCCAGAGCCAGCCATCTCCATCACGAAGCCGGACTCTTCAAACCGCTAACAGCACCACATCCTAAATCTGCGTCCGTGTCAGCAGACGGGTGGAACGCATACGCAGCGATGGATGGTGCCGCGTTTATTGGATGGGAATTTGTAGAAATACAGTCACGGTCTCCTGAGGATGAAGCGTTCACTATGATGATCCCTGCCTTTTCATTAGCGCCGCTGACATGTGACACGTTTAGCATTTGGAAAATGTCTTGGGAACCTTTGGATGGTTGGCAGTGGTGCTGCAGGCCAGGGGTCTTCAATTAAAACTGGAAGAGATCCAATAAGTCGACCCTCGTCCTCCGGGGAGGCCCCAGCCGCTGCACACCTACAGGCAGGGGCTTGTGGGGCAAATCATTCGAGTTCAGGTTGTTGTTGAACAAAGCGTAAAACGGTAAAATGTCTTCGGTGTGACATTTCTGAACACCGATTCTGTCCTACGAGCGACTCTGGTAGAGATCAGCCATTATTTTTACATTCAAACAGAACAGGTAGTCAAAAAACCAAGACCATTCCGTCCATAAAAGCACGACACCTCCAAAGGAAACTTCAAGCTGAACTGAGCTTCACTTAAAAAGGAAGCACAAACGTCTAATCCTTTAAGACAAGTCATAAACGTATACGAACGTTCACACACTCTCGCTCTCCTTCCACAGCAGCCGGCCAACGTTTGTAAAGACACGCTGATGAGACGAGGACGCCTTGCTAAGGTTCGATTGATAAAGCTATCTGGCTGTTTGTTTCGGCAGGATCAAGTTGGTGAGGAAATTCAGGGCTGAGGTTTGGACATCGGTCCTTGGCCCAGGTAGGAAGCCTCTAGTGGGCAGGTTGGTGCCACAGCACAGCAACTCATGAACCCTTTACCCCCTTCCTGTACATGCACTTCATTCGTCCCCTTCCCTGCCCCCCGCCCCCCTGACCAATTTTATCATGCAACAGGAAGTCCTTCAAATGTGTGCTCATATCCTTGCAAGCACTCCCCGTCCTGCAGGACAATCTGGTTGGTGTTAGAGTTTGGAGAGTTTTGGTCTACAGACACGATGTTGAGGTCGAGTCTGTCTCTCTCTCTCTCTCCCCGGTAGCCGCCTCGTCTCTGATTGCCGATCAGCCCCCGAGGGCTTTGAAGCGATTTTTCTGGATCTCTGTGATTAGAGTAAATGGCCTCCCCTCTGTTCCCCGGATGTCAGCGGAGGTTTGTGGGGTTGGCAGGAGGTGTATTCAGGAGGGTAAGATGAACAGACGAACACTGAGGATGATACGAAAGCAGCTGTCTGCTGGTCAGCCGGTCGTAGCCCGTCTCAGAAGGGCTGGCTGGGTTCCATCATCCATATGTTAATAACGTGTCCCACAAGAGACAAAGACGCATCAATGTTCCCATGACGACGTGCAGTTCAACGTCAGCCTCGTGCAATCACAGCAGTGGGTTTTTACTTTGGGGCGGGCTCTTCAGCAGCTCCTCCAGCCTTCGCTGACTCTGGGTGGATGGCTCAGGGGGGGTGAAATGCTGATCTCCTCCTCAGTGCTCGGCTCTGCTCTCTGATACGTGGTCCGAGGTCAGTCCTCGCTGACTGTATCAAGTGCTTTTCCTCAGTTAGCTGTCTTTCTCGCTCCTCAGAATGTACCAGTACCTGTGTGTGTGTGTGTGGGGGGGGGGGGTTACACAGCGTTACAGCTGGGAGGGGTATTTGATCCAGCCATGGCTCGTGCTCGTGTGAAGCCCGGCAGAGAGCAGCGGAGGTCAGTCTCCTCCTCAACACCCTTTTTCATCCATTTTCTGTGGCTGTGGGCGGCCGCTTGCCGTGCTTTTGTTGCTGGAGGTAGTAATCTGTGAAGTGATCTTAATTATGGAGGTTCGGCCCGTTCCCCCCCCCCCTCCTCGCCCACACACACACACACACACACCTATTCCTCTCTTCCCTCTCTTTTCGTTCTTCCTCTCGCCGTCTTCCTCTCTGTGCATGCTTTTAATCTAACAGTGTAGTTAGCTCGTAATGAGGGCGAAGGGAGAACGTGTGCTTCTGCTTACACATGCTGCAAGGCTTCGAGGAGGATGAAGAGAGCGAGGAAGGACGGGAAGACAAATGATTATGCCGTCTGACTGACACGTCTGTCAAGAAAATTATACAGCGGACCAGAAATCTATTTTGAATTCTGTCACACACAAAATGGAGTAAAGGCTTTAACTTCTCATACCACAATAACCATAATAACAAAATCAATAATTCCGGTTGAAGCCTAAAGACACGGAGCATCCTCACAGCATTAACTTAAAATCAGCATCCTCACAGCATTAACTTAAAATCAGCATCCTCACGGCATTAACTTAAAATCAGCATCCTCACAGCATTAACTTAAAATCAGCATCCTCACAGCATTAACTTAAAATCAGCATCCTCACAGCATTCACTTAAAATCAGAATCCTCACGGCATTAACTTAAAATCAGGATCCTCACGGCATTAACTTAAAATCAGGATCCTCACAGCATTAACTTAAAATCAGAATCCTCACGGCATTAACTTACAATCAGGATCCTCACAGCATTAACTTAAAATCAGCATCCTCACAGCATTAACTTAAAATCAGCATCCTCACAGCATTAACTTAAAATCAGCATCCTCACAGCATTAACCTAAAATCAGCATCCTCACAGCATTAACCTAAAATCAGCATCCTCACAGCATTAACTTAAAATCAGCATCCTCACAGCATTAACTTACTATCAGCATCCTCACACCATTAACCTAAAATCAGCATCCTCACAGCATTAACTTAAAATCAGCATCCTCACAGCATTAACTTACAATCAGCATCCTCACACCATTAACCTAAAATCAGCATCCTCACAGCATTAACTTAAAATCAGCATCCTCACAGCACCTCACAGCATTAACCTAAAATCAGCATCCTCACAGCATTAACTTAAAATCAGCATCCTCACAGCATTAGCTTAAAATCAGCATCCTCACAGCATTAACTTAAAATCAGCATCCTCACAGCATTCACTTAAAATCAGCATCCTCACAGCATTAACCTAAAATCAGCATCCTCACAGCATTAGCTTAAAATCAGCATCCTCACAGCATTAACTTAAAATCAGCATCCTCACAGCATTAGCTTAAAATCAGCATCCTCACGGCATTAGCTTAAAATCAGCATCCTCACAGCATTAACTTAAAATCAGCATCCTCACAGCATTCACTTAAAATCAGCATCCTCACAGCATTAACCTAAAATCAGCATCCTCACAGCATTAGCTTAAAATCAGCATCCTCACAGCATTAGCTTAAAATCAGCATCCTCACGGCATTAGCTTAAAATCAGCATCCTCACAGCATTAACTTAAAATCAGCATCCTCACAGCATTAACTTAAAATCAGCATCCTCACAGCATTAGCTTAAAATCAGCATCCTCACGGCATTAACTTAAAATCAGCATCCTCACAGCATTAGCTTAAAATCAGCATCCTCACGGCATTAGCTTAAAATCAGCATCCTCACAGCATTAACTTAAAATCAGCATCCTCACAGCATAACCGATATCTGAACTGAATGGTTGATGATGTCATCATTTGCCTCTTGGTGTCCTCTTGTTCTGAATATCTGTGGGAAATGAAAATATGGAACATGTCCCCTTCTGGACATGTGATGGACACATTGGGGTCCATCCCAGTCATGTCAGAATCTAACAGGCGAGTTCTTTCTCTTTTCACACGCAGAGCGCTCATGGCTGTTTCTGTCTGCAGCGTAGGCGTGTGTGTGTGTGTGTGGGGGGGGGGTGCGATACAGTGAGGCTGCTAGTTCCTTCAGGGTCGAGAGAAAGGGCCGGTGTTAAATGGTGTGACAAGCGAGGTCAGCTGTGATTAGCTGCCATTTGAACCAAAGGCTCGATGCTGACGAGAGGAGGGGGGGGGGGGGGGCTGCATTCGTTTTACCAGTTTGTTGAAATGTGTGTGTGTCATCACTCGCGCTCTCCCCTCCCCCACTAAGCCCTCTGTTCCTTATGTCTTTATATTATTAAAGGTTGCCTCCATGCTGAAGAAAGGCAGAGCAGATGGCCCTCTTCATAAATCATGCTTATAAGATGATTACAGGCGTCGCCGCCCACCGTTCTTCCCGACACGTACAGTAGAGCAGCTCTTTCTGTTTCCTCGTGGCCCGCTTTTAGAACCGGAACGTTGTCACTAAGATCTGATCATTTTACCGACGAGGCAGTTGAGAGAAAACTTAGAGATGAGATTCCTGCCCCCCCCTCCCAATACACACTTGTTATGTTCCTGAGCTCGATACAAAGTTGCTCAGAACAGGATGTTAAATATATAGCGCAGGGAGAGAGCAGCAGAGGAGGGGTGTGTTGGATTATGTCGTGCTGTCGCACCATTCCTTGATGTATGCGCCGTGTCAGGCAGTCATTGTCTCCTGGGTAAAGAATGATAGTTCAAATACCTAGCATCTCTCCCCTGGTGCTCCAAATGCTCGCCTTTGAAGTTTTTATAATCCATCTGTCATCTGCGAGCAGGGAGGGCACATGTTCTGTACCACTCAATTACCAAATTCTCTTTTTGCCGGCGACAATGAGACAGGAAGCAAATAATATGGGCGACCCTGAAAAAAGAAAGGGAGGGCGAGGGGGCTATAGAAAGATGGAACGCGAGCGAGGGAGGAATGGCTGGCCTGGCTTTCTCACGCACTTGATTGTGTCCCCTCGCTGCCTCCCGTAACAGGAGAACAAAGCCTGCTTGTTGTGGGAGGAATGCCTAAAACGCTTCCTACTGTTACAATTATGAAGCATTTGATTGAATGTGTATTGTTTCAAGGGCTTGCTGATTTTGATCATTTTTTTTAAAGTTTTACTTGCTCCGCCTCCCGACTAGCGATAACAACCTAGCAGTGATCGTCACCTCATCGCGTTCCATTTGATATCAACATGTAATTTGTTGTCAGGGCTGCTCCATGTTGGGAATGGCTACTGTTTTGATTCTACATTATTCATCAGCGACGCTGAGAGATGCACTCTGCGCCTTGTCAGCGGCTGGATGGATAAACTAATGAAGTTCTCTGGAGTTCTCGGTGTAAAAATCGTCTTTAATTGGTGAGCGCTTTGTTGAGCGTCACTTTAAAGCGGCGCTGAGGCGACCAGAGAAACTTCAGATAAACGTCTGGAAAATAACAACAGCAGCCGTTGCAAATTACGTCTCACAACCGTATTTCATTTCCACACGCCACAGGCCCCTTTCAACGCCGCTACCTTTTAATTTTTTCTCCCATATTTAACACTCAATTCAAAACAATAAAACCCTCAGATCGTTGTCTGTTACCTAGTTTACATTGAACCCCCCCCCCCCCCCCCTCCTCCCCTCATCTAAGCGCATCCTCACTGGGAAGAAGATGAAAAGACTGTTTTGAGAAACTCCAAAAGGAATTTGACATTCTTTGGTTGCGTCTGAAACTTCCAATATTGTAGCGTAATTGTTTTGTACACGTTCTGCCTCTTTGTTTGGGGCGATCGGGGGAGATGAAGAGCACACCGGCTTCTTTCTTCCTGAATAAAAGGCAGCAGGGCCCATCTGGTTGGGCGAAGCACGGCTGGCCCTCCTCGCTGAAATAATACTCCCTCTAATGACTCCCACATATTCTGAAATCTCCCTTTTGAAATTGGTCTTGGCAGATTATTTGCAGGTACTTGAGTTGCATCTGTTTGCAATTTTGCAAATGTGGAAGACTTTAATGTTGGACAAGGGTGCGGGTACCAGGGAAAGGTCTATTTTGATCCCTGGGAGCCGCGGCTCTGGGTCTGTCCTGCATGCTAGCGCTGCACAATTAATTTAATATTAATTGCGATCACGATTTTGGCCTCCTGCGATTAAATGAGCATAATGAGCATGGGGCTGCAGTCCACCCTTGGGTCGCCAGCGCCGTCTACTGGGCCGGGGTAAAACTTTCAGTTCTACGCCTGTGGGCCGCTGGACCGCAATGCAGATTCCTACCACTTGGTGACAGTGAGGCACCATTCAGTTGTTGAACGCGCCAATAAGCAGCAGCAGAAGAAGCCAGCTTTTTGCTGACGGTAAGTTGTTAAAATTAAAGTGATGCCACCCCCTCCTCAAAGTACAACCCTGACTTTATTAAGTTGGGCTTTGTGACTGGAGGCAGCGAGGCAGCGCCGAGAGCCCAGTGCGTTGAGTGCGGGCTAACGCTAGCCAACCGAGCATCAAAGCCTTCAAAGCTAAGGCGGCATTCGAAACGGAAGACTGCTAAATTGGCAAAGTCATCAGCAGGTTATAAGGCCATATTTTCTATTGTACTTTATTTTAATTTTATTTACGGTTGATTAAATTTGAAACATATTACTTTAAATTTTTTATTTTATTACCACATAATTTTATTTATCATAAATTCTCTTCCATTTTTTGAGTATCTAAACCAAAATACTTTTGGATTTCGGATTTTCTTAATAATATTGGCTTGAGCTTTTATATTTGTTCTTGTAGCAACTTAATTTGTCATTGTTATTATTCACCTTATTCAGTGTTGTTGTGTGTGCAGGTTTACATGAACCCTAAATGATCTTAAGAAATGTCTTTGAGATGAAGGTGTGTCATATGATTTATTAAAACATTGCTCTGTTGATTTGATTTTGCGGCAAAAATATTTGGAACAATTGTATTTATATTTTGCCTCTCGGAGATGCACTGAATTCAGGTGGAGAATATAGTTAAAGTCTTATTTTGAAGCAAATATTTGAACATCAGAAGAATGTAGCACAACTCGGATGTGGAAGCAGTGCTCTGTCCACTTAAATGTTAAAGTGAAATAAAACATAGTTTGACCATTAACAAAATAATCCTGATTAACATTGTGGCCAAACTCGACTCTTCTTTGATGGTCTGTATCAGCTGATGCTTTACTGACCCTGAACCGCTCGTAGCGTTCGGGCCAGTGCGACTCCACGAGTCTCTGACAGGCGAGCGCCGGCGAGCTAACGAGGCAACAATATTCACGTTGTGCGAACCCATCGGGCCTCGTCCTGACAGATGCAACCAGGGGTGGGAATGTGTTGCCTTTTTCTTTTTTTTAGGAAAACGAAATGTTTCTTGGTGAGTTGCTTCCTCTTTCAACCCATCCAGCTCAACATGTTGGAAATTAGGCATCAAACTATGAGTTTGGCTGAAAGGTGCGAGCAGTTTGGTAACATAAACTGCCCCACCATGCCACTCATTTAATTCCCCTTGACTAACAGCAAAATGATGCGACGTACACACGAGCAACAGGAAGTGCGATGGAATAACTGCCTTTGTTTCATTTAATTTTAGTGCCTTTTGGATCTCCGTATCTTTCTCAGTGCATTATTTTGACTTGCAGTGGAGTATTTTTAAGTGTGATATTGACACACGTGCACATATACTTCCTGTACTACTACTTATACTCGCATGCATCGCGCTGAATCACAACGTTTTCGTATTGTCCGCTCTGAAGTGCAGCGAAGCTGAAATGATTGAGACGTCGGGCCTTATTATTTCTAGCATGTGGTGAGCAGCTGACCGGCTTAAGCTTCCCCCTTTTTTCACCCTTCGACTCTCTCCCTCCCGCCCCACCTTTAAAACTGTAATAAGGTGCCCTATTGTCCTATGGCAGGGGGGGCACAGTCCAGCCCACCCAGCTGACTGTAATTGCATGAGTGGCTACAATTACATTAATTACATATTTCATCAGCGTTGTTTATCCAGCCGCACGGTAAATAAAGAAACCAAACTTTTAACTTGGTCTTTTGTTTTTTTGTTTTTTTCAGTTTCTTGCCCCCTCTTGCTCTCTGTTGTGTGTGTGTGTGTGTGTGTGTGAGTGTGTGTGTGTGCGCGTGTGGTTGTGTGTGGTTGTTTTATTAGGACTGAGGGGAGGGGAGGTGCCAGAGGAGGAATTATGCTGAAAGTGTATGCCTTGCAACTTTTCCCCCTCCCTGTTAGAAATGTTTATTTGAACAGTAAGCCCATGATTTGAATATTTGTAATCCATGCTTAAATTTACAGGCCAGATGAACTTTTTGGCACAGAATGGCAACCATAAGTAGGATTTTGAGAAAAGCTTTACAAAATTTTAAGCCATGTGCAAGGCTTATATAATTTAGAAAGGGGGGGGGGGGGAAATATGCACAAATAAAACAGGCTCTCTCTTATTTACTTCACACTCACAGGGAAAAAACACACATCATATGGCACCTGATGAACATAATGAGTGTGTGTGTGTGTGAGAGAGAGAGAGTTCTGTCCACACTTGAAGAAAATCTAAACTTAAATTAATAACTTGAACACTGTGGAGAGTAAAGTATCTGTAGAAGCAGTGGAGTCGCTGTGTGAGAGGATGACTGGACCCCCCCCCCCCCCCCCCCCCCCCCCCCCCGTGTTCTAGTCTGAAAGCTGAAAGGTGGGGGGGTCCCCCCAGCGAGTGGCAGATAGACGTAGAAGGAGAGTGTGTGAGAAAGCGTTTGATGAGGCGGGTATTAAAAACAGGAAGCCTTCCTTAAATGATGCTGATCAGTCCGGAGGGGCCTGGCCCCCCCCTCGCTGCATCATCAGATGTGCTGAGAAGCTGGAGTTAAATGTGTCACTGTGTGTGTGTGTGTGCGTGCGTGCTGTCAGACGGTTTGCTTTGTGTCCACTCCTGTGTGTGCACGTGCACGGGGGCTGTTGAGGGGTTAAGTAGAACCAAATTAGTGGACGGGCGTGCTAACAGCAGCGGCGGCGTTCTGTGCGGCTACTTCTTGGTGAATGTCAAGATGATTTAGCGGCTCTTCTGCTCGCCGTCTGTCTCTGAGCACTGGTCCTCCAATCACCGCGCTGGGCTGTCTGTTTTGTGGCCATCCGTGCAACAAATGAATATTAAATCTGTGCCGGGCAACTTCACACGCTGGCAAGAGGTTACGCTCTGAAATATGAGGGTGGTGAAGGCCAGACACGCTGCAAGGTTACACCCGTAAACCATTCCTCTGCAGCGTCTGCCGGCGGCGCCCAGAGCAGCCTCGCCTTCCATCGATTTGTTCAGTTGCTTTCTGAATTTCATCGAGCAAATCTGAAAAGCGGGGACGCTCCTGAGTTTCGCTCTATTATGCAAACTTTTATATGAGCGATCAAAATCCTGGACCTTCAGCAGCAGGCCGGTTCTGACTGTTAATGTTCTGCGATGCTGTTACTATCAGAGGGACAGCAGGAACCAGGTTTACCTGCAGACATGTTGAAGCATTCCCAAATTGCCATCGCGCACACGGCGTGTATCACCTTCAGTGGTGTCTGAATCTGAACCGGCGCTAAAAGGTGCTTCAGAGTTGGGCCGCTCACAGAGGGGTCTATTTTTTCTTCTATGCAGGCAAAGGCCGCGTATGTGCAATACTGCTAGCATATTGCACGTGTGTGTGTGTGTGTCTTAGGAGGGGTGTGCGTGTGTGCGCGCGCGCGCTGGGACGCCAGTTGGGCTAACAGCTGAATCATGGCTCAGCCACTGCCCCTCGTAGTCCTTGGCAGTTAGCGGCGTGAAAAAGCCTTCTCTTTGAGGGCATTATATAGATTAATGTGCTGCGCCTCAGGCAGACACACACACACACACACACACCTCGCCAGGGAGGGATCCTCACTGCGTGTGTGTGCGCGCTGGGAGTGTGTTAACAAGAGACGAGGAGATGGTACGGCGAGGAAGCGGAGCGAGGGAGACGGAGGAAGAGGCTCGGGTGGCATTCAGGTTTATTCTTGGGGATTCTGGTGTTTTCTTTTGGGTTTTTTTGCACTTTTGTGGCTGAAAAAAGATTCAGTGATAAAATAAATTGCAATAATTAACACATGCAATCATAAATAGGTAACGCCGGAGGGTTCGGGGCTTCAGCCCGGATGGGAATCGACACGCATGTGCCGCTGCGTGTCCGCGACGGCATCTGTGGAACCAGCAGCTTTCCATCAAGCTATTTCCGTGTGAATCAGAGCAGTGGTTTATGAGGCCCGGGCGACCCGAGCGGGGCAATCGTCTGGTCCGGTGACTCACCGTCGCTCCTCTTTCCGTCTGACCCGCACCGCCCCCATGCTTTAGCTGACCCGATGCACACATCAAGCACACATCACAGCCGCTGGGAGCGAAGGGAAATAGAAAAGGATAGCGGCGATCCGGCGGAAGTTAAAGCCAGAACCTGGTGGCGTAAACAGGATGCCGCTTTCTTACGCTCTCTTGAGCTTCAGGATTGCTCATATCTTTTATGTTTGCCCTGTATTCGTTTTTCCCCTCACTCCTCCCCTTTCCTGAGTAGGGATGAGATTTTCCTCGTCCGGATTTTAGCACATTCTCTTCAAGGTTATACTCGTCTGCTATTTTGTATATTTGAGAGAAAGTGACTGGAATTTCTGATATTATTTGCGTTTGAATCTTTAGTGTCTTTGACAGCATGACAGCACACGAGTGGATATCCCACAGCGTGCACGTCTGTGTGTGCACGTGCAGCTCCCTCCATCCAGAGGTCTAACTAACCTACTTTGTGTCTGACAACGGCATCAAGTCATGGAGGTGCACATATGCAGAAAGCCTCTTGGAAAGGCCTCCTCGGAGCTGTCAGCTTTTATTATGCGCTGAGGTGTCATGTTTGTTAGGAAGCTGAGTGCAGATGGCAGAGTGGAAGAAATGGATCACTAATTTTAACAATGATTAATGAACAGAGATGGAAAATGAATTACAGCGGACTATTGGAGGCGAGGAATATTTTCTCTCAAAATGTTCAGGGCTGCCAGGCAGCCGGCCGTGTTGCGGGAGTATATTGAGGAGGTGCAGGGGATGCGTGCGTGTGCATCTACATATATGTTTGTATGCTTTGTGTGTGTGTGTGTGTGTGTGCGTGCACTGAGGTGCATTTTTCCCCTGCATCTTTTTCGTAGAATCAACACTTCAGTGCTCTTTCCTATTACTTTACTGTTCGCCTGCTTAGCTGACTTTATACACATTGTTCCCCCCCCCTTGTGTGTATCAGTTAAGGTACACACTCTTTAATAAGGTAAACACAGGAAAGGTTAGACTTTTCCCATTATTCTGCAGGGGGCTTTGATACCACATCCTAGCATGCAGCTGATTCGATCAGGTGTCAGCAGCGGTTTGCTGTGCTATTTCACTCAGATGGAACAATAACCTTTTGAACAATTATTCCGAATTTCAGTTGAATCATAGAAAAGCGGCAATAAAGTATTGTTGCAATACGATTATTTGGTTTTGAAGAGAAAGCATCCCTTGAAGCGTCACTGTGGGCCGTCAGATAGCTGGCAGGCTAAGTTGTATAGTATTATATATAAAATAAATGAGTCAGTTCTAAACACTGTCAGTCTCTGTTTTCACTCTGGAACTTCTTCTTCTTCTTTATACTGTGCTTGAATTGCCCGAACCCTAACTCTACACTGCCCCCAACCATTTCTGCTGGTATTGATCTGTTTGCTCTGGAGACATGCCGAAGAAATTGGTAAGACGTATGCACCAAAACTTAAATAGTGTATCCATCCATACTGTAGAGAACTGACTCGGTGACCTGATGATGTTCAGCAGCTTAGCTTAGCCTAGCCTAGCCTAGCCTACTACTACACATCTGTTTATCCACTCCTGATGCTGCTGTTCTGTGATGTGTCTGTAGTGTACTTGTATGTTTTTTGTATCTTAATCATTACTGTTTCATGTTGCACGACTTCACCGAGAAACAATCCTAGTCTGTGAACCCTCAATGACAATAAACTACTTCAAATTCTGATTCTGAGCCTAGCCTAGCCTAGCCTAGCCTGACTTCACCGTGCACTTAAAATCAACCTGATAGATATTCTAATTGATTGGCTGACATGTCATCAATCACATTTTACCAACACTTTCATGTTCAAGTTAAACAGGAATAAAGCAGCTTGTTACTATTATCAGTGTCACACGACAGTACCAAAAGCAGCGCAAGCCATTCCCCTTTGGTTTCGGATCTGAGAGGAGTTCCTTTAATCTCTCCTCTTTTTTCCTTATAAAAGGAAACCCATCCTCTGTTCCCGCTGCACCCCGTCCCATCCCGTCACCCTGCCTGCCTGTGTTTGTGTCTCTTTCAAGGATTGTCAGGTGTGAAGTTGGTGCAAGACTGCTTAATAGGTAGATGTGAACTATTTTGAATTTAATTAAGGGCCCAATGGGATATACATACACGGGGAAAACGGAGCTACTGCTTGCACACACTCTCTCTCTCTGTGTGTGTGTGTGTTTCAAAGCACAGAGAGAGAGAGATAGAGAGAGCTCTCAGGTTACAGCAGCATATGCTAAGCACTCAGAAAGCATACAATGCCTTTGGTGAACAAGGTAGTCGCTGAGCCCTTGGGAGCCAATTTAGATTGTGACTTAAGGCAACGTCGTGGCTTTGTGTGTGGATGTGTGAGTGTTGCGACGCTCCATTGAAACAGTAGTGGTGTGTAGGTCTGGGTGGCCCTCCTGCAGACCCGCCACATCTGTGCTCGCCCTCTACCCCGCCTCCCCCAGTTTCCCCACGCACGACTGCCTCCCCCTCTCCGGTGTAGCCGAGCGAATTTGTTGCACCCGTACTTCAGTGTTAGTCAGAATTTTGAGCAAAACCGTTCGACATTATTGAAGACAGACCAAGAAAGGAATGGCAGCATTTCTGCCCCTGTGAACCGATGCTGAGGTGATCTATGGGTAACGGAGTCCAGAAAGGACTACAACAGATGTCAGGCATGAAAGATTGGATGTACCAACCGAGATCTCACAGATCCAACTCCCACGCCGCCTAAAGGTTTCTGAGTCCACACAAGAACAAAACGCCATTGTTGCGTTCTCCCAAATATCTGAAGATGTTATTCTAAATCATAAATAAACAAGCCAAAGCAAACCATGTCTTCCCCCCAAGAAGTGATATCAATTTGAAAAAGGTGATTTATTGTTTTTGTTATTCACGCTAAAACCATTGCAGTCTGGAGGCCAGAAGTGGTGCACACACATCTGAAGCGGTGCACACACATCTGAAGCGGTGCACACACAGATGTGGTCGGTGCACACACAGATGTGGATGGTGCACACACAGATGTGGATGGTGCACACACAGATGTGGTCAGTGCACACACAGACGTGGTCGGTGCACCCACAGATGTGGATGGTGCATACACAGATGTGGTCGGTGCACACACAGACGTGGTCGGTGCACCCACAGATGTGGATGGTGCACACACAGACGTGGTCGGTGCACCCACAGATGTGGATGGTGCACACACAGATGTGGTCGGTGCACACACAGACGTGGTCGGTGCACACACAGACGTGGTCAGTGCACCCACAGGCGTGGATGGTGCACACACAGACGTGGATGGTGCACACACAGATGTGGTCGGTGCACACACAGACGTGGATGGTGCACACACAGATGTGGTCGGTGCACACACAGGCGTGGATGGTGCACACACAGACGTGGATGGTGCACACACAGATGTGGTCGGTGCACACACAGACGTGGATGGTGCACACACAGATGTGGTCGGTGCACACACAGACGTGGATGGTGCACACATACGTGGATGGTGCACACACAGATGTGGCCGGTGCACACACATACGTGGATGGTGCACACACAGATGTGGTCGGTGCACACACAGACGTGGATGGTGCACACACAGACGTGGATGGTGCACACACAGATGTGGTCGGTGCACACACAGACGTGGATGGTGCACACACAGATGTAGATGGTCACACACAGACGTGGATGGTGCACACACATACGTGGCCGGTGCACACACATACGTGGATGGTGCACACACATACGTGGATGGTGCACACACAGACGTGGATGGCGCACACACAGACGTGGATGGCGCACACACAGACATGGATGGTGCACACACAGATGTGGCTCATCCCGGGCGATCACCGAGGCTCTACCTGATGATTTCACGTCACACACGACGGCGAGGCCTCGGACTGAAGCCTCCGTGCTGATGTTCCCTTCTTCTCACCGCCTTGCCTTGGTTCGTTCCAGTTTGAGCACCTTCTCTCAGGCCAGACGTGCCATCGTGCTTTTAACGGCGACCGTCCAGCGTTATGAGCGCGAATAAATCACGACTGAAGTGAAATGACTAAACATTTAAAATGCAAATAACAGATGAGAAGCTGGATCATTGGATCAGAAATAGTCAAATAAAGCTTTTTTTACACCAACAATTCTGCCAGTCTGTTTACCTAATCTGGGTCTTGGTCTGGATCTGGATCTGGGTCTTGGTCTGTGTGTGGGTCCGGGTCTGGGTCTTGGTCTGTGTGTGGGTCTGGGTCTTGATCTGGGTCTGGGTCTTGGTCTGTGTGTGGGTCTGGGTCTGGGTCTTGGTCTGTGTGTGGGTCTGGGTCTGGGTCTTGGTCTGTGTGTGGGTCTGGGTCTGGGTCTGGGTTAGGCCCCGGCTCAGGTGCCACTCACTGACTCGCATGCTCCTGGAAACGGGAGTGGGACTCTTTAACTGTAACTTTTGTGGGGCGGCTGATGAGCAGACATTGCTGCCGTCTTGTCAGACTTCAGATGTGGCTGACTCTTAAATCTCCCGGTGTGTGTGTGTGTTTTGTTTGCAGCCTCTTGCCGTCCCGTCGTTCTTCCGGAGCTGTCGGCGATCTCCCTGACATCCGGCGTTTGTTGGAGCGGCTGCAGTCACACAGGTACGATCACACCGATTGATCATGGGAATGGGGAGGATATTAAAGGTGTCTGTCATGCCCACATGCTCGCGCATGCATCTTTGCTTCTCATTTAAATCTTTGTTTATCCGGGGGGGGGGGGGTCGTTTTAGCATGCTTTTGTTGAGCAGCGCCGCGCAACTGGGAGCTGCCCATTAAAGCATGCAATGGTGGGTCAGCTGCTACCTCAAGTTTTCAGAGAGCGTTAATAACAGCCCCCCCCCCCCCCCCAGATAAACGGAGTGGCTGCTCCCTCTTCCAGCTACAGCCCCTGTAGGCCCCCGTCATGCAGCTCACACGCTGCATGATGCTTAATGGCTCTCATCACTATCATGAGCCCAACAAACAGGTGGACGATAACCGATGTTGCTTTACGTAAACGCGTCACCCAATGCTTCCTGCACATTATTTCTATCTTGAGGTTTGGCTTGCATCTGCTATGCACCTCTGATGGCCGTTAGACCTGCAGGGTAAGTTGTTGATGTCCCAAACTGACACCCAAATGAACACCGTCGACTTGGGCTTGGACTCTTAAACTATTTCTATTCAGGCCTCAAATCAACTTTTCAAGGCAGCGATTAGGCCCAGCGGTAGCACGCGACCCCCCCTGGCGGAGGCAATAGGTGAGCCAGCATTTAGTCCAGGAGATGGATGAGCCAGAATACGCACTGGAGACTAAAGAGTATTCCAGTTAG